>NC_057802.1:45125028-45425028 GCF_018294505.1 Triticum aestivum
GTCGTTCGTGCGCCATGAACTGAACTTGGAGGCGCGCTTGGACTTGGCGGCTGCGCACCTTGTTGTGGAAGAGGCGGTCCACCGGCGAGATCGAGCCCCTCCGACGGCGGAATCGGGTGCGGCCTGCAGCGTTGAGGACTTGCCACGGGTTGGCGGGAAGCCCTGTCCAGGTACTGATGGGAATCGGACCGGCCGCACGGCGCAGCCCGCCGGCGACATGCGCGCTCCCTCGCTCCGGCGCGCGTGTGTATAGTGACTGAGGTAGACGGCGAGTTCTTCCACGACGGGCTGGCACTTGTTGGGCCAGTATGGGCCGGGCAGAGGATCTATCAGGCTTTAGTTGTGGGGAATATGTATCCAGTGCACACACTTGTGATGTCTCAAAAAAAGAAAACTGGGCTGTAGCCCAGTGGCAAGGACACAGTGGTGTTTCCTTGCAGACCAGGGTTTGACTCCCATCAAGAGCGAATTTTCGCGATCTCACCCTGTGGGTTTCTTCTATAAAAATATTTCCTGCGTGCTAATCCTTATGGACTTTTTTTATGTCTCAAAGAAAAACTTATGGTGCACCGAATGCCGTAATATATTTAAAAAAATCAGAAAAAGATCTAGAACATTGACACGACATCAATGTATGTTTTCAAAAAAATCATATCAAAATTTGAAACATTTCTTGAGAAAAAAATGAAAATTTTGAAATCAATGTGATATTGGGCAAAACCTAAAGCCCAACTTATGTTATGTACTATTTAGTGTTGAATTTGGCTTTTTATTATTTTGAGCTATATTTCGAATTTTGTGACAGCCTGCATTTATGTTCTGTGATTTTGCTAAAATAAATTCCAAATTTTTGAACAAGTTAAAATATGCACCAGTAGCACCACAAGCACCGGTGCACTAGATTTTCTCCCTTTAGTTGTGCATGTAGTATCCAGGTACAACAACAAAAAAAGCCTAAATGAAGGTACGGCGAAAAAAACATGAGCACACTTAATTGTGCTTTTTCAAGAGTGCGCTTAATTTTAACTCAAAAGAAGCGCACTTAATTTTCTTGTTTAAAAAAAAGTTAAATAAAATTTTCCCTTTTGCTCCAAAGAAAATTTACATACCTTGCTTGTTCCCCTAAAAAAACTTAAATTTCTTGCTTTTTGCTTTTTCTCAAAAAAGAAACTTAAGTTTCTATTATTGTTCATCGTAATATAGTCCTGTATATTGTTCTCTATTTTCTTGAAAAGTCAGATTTATTATAAAAAATTATCAAAAGTACAAAACATTTAATATATAATAAAAATTACATCAAAGCCCCTGGACCATGGAACGACCATTGCTGCCATCAGAACGAGCCAATGACGTGTCGTTGTCGCCGCTTCCGTATTGAAGTCAGACTCGCCTAGTTGATGACAGTCGGGAGTTTGTGCAGGTTCCCCTATGGATTGTCACCCCAAAACCATAGTTGTCATTGTTGAACCCTTGAATCGATCCGAAAAACCTCACACAAAAATCTTGCCCTTGCGTGCGCATGGCAAGGAATCCTAACCTCGTCGCCCCCGGAACCAAAAGGAATCCATGTCAGGGTTACATCGACTTCGTCAAGGCAGACAAACTTAAGGAGGATCGGTGCCTGAAAGACTGAATTGGAGAAGAAGCGGGGTTATCCGCCCAAGTGCTGCTCCTACGAGGACTAAAAACCTAACATATCTACTAGTCGAAGTCGAGGCATCAAGATTCCCTTCCCCGCTACAGATCGTCGGAGCGGTCGTCAAAGGGAAGACGAATCCATGGACTCGTCGTGATCGAGGGGATGAAGCCTTGACCCTAGTAGCCTTGCGAAGGGGAAAGAAAGAGTCGTAGCAGCCAATGGCCGTTTTGTTTTCTAGTTTGGACTACCAGTGTGCAGTGAGTGCGTTTGCCTCTGGCGGCCCCTGCATAGCTAGGCTACGTTTAGCTTGGCTCATTTGAACTTAGCAAAACACACGCAAACGTTTGTTGTGTGGTTGCGACCAAAAGCTAGTGCTGAGTAAATAGGTAATTTTTTGACTAATTTAATTCATAGATAAATCACTAGCATGGCACTGACTGAATTGATGACGTACTGACTCTGATCTAAACATGCACGTACTAAGCAAACAGTAGACAAATCTACACATACTGCTAGTACTGCTAATACGAAAATAAACAGGAGCGGGATAAACGCGTTATACCCTCCAGTAGGCCATGCAGACGCTGCGGCGGTGGTGGCGGCAGCAGCGTCCTCGGCGGCCTTCTTGCCGGCTTCAGCTTTCTCGGCGGCGGCACGTTCGGCGTCGGTGGACATGGTGATGACGAGGACGACGCGGACGTAGAGGAAGTAGACGAACGGCGAGCAGTCGCGTAGTCGCTTCCCAAAAACCTATTCGCCTTTCTCCCGTACAGGAACCGGAGAGACGGGGTTTCGGAGACCTGCTCTTCCGTCGACCGTGTACGCGGCGGACGGGATGGAGTCACCGGCGGCAGCAGAAGCAAAGGAACGACGGTGGGTGTGCGCGTGGAGCAGATGTGATCTGTTCGTTGCGGCTAGGGTTAGGAGGCACGGCACACTTATATAGGCGCAGCCGCGTGCAGAGATGTGGGCTCGACCCACGTCCGAGTCCGTGACAGCCCAAGATCCGACGTCTCAGATCGTGGCCCAGCTGTCAGAGAACTCTCCGTTAGTGACTGGCAAAAAATAAGCGCATAGGTGTGAGCTCGGCTCAATCCCGCAACCCGCGGCGCGGCGCGGCGCGGCGCGCGGCGGAGGAGGAGTGCGCGAGGGCCTCATCTCTTCTCAAGCTCCAATAGCATGTAGAAGAGAAACCCTTATAAGGAGGTCCAACTCCTCTTCCACTTCCGAGGTGGGACTAAACTTCCCACTCCACCTAGTGCCAATAAACCCACATGGGCCCTTAGAGATTTTTCAGAAATTGCTATATGGGCCTAGAGCCCATCTCAAATTTCAGCAATCCCCCACCAGATCTCGAGGGCCCATTGTGTCCTCTGTTCCAATTGCTGTTTCGATATACCAGTGTTTCAGTGAAGACCTGTTAAGGTTGAGCTTCACCTAGTGCAAGTAGCTACACTCCTTCACAACTGAACAATGGACTATGCCTTGAATTGTCAGTTTCGCGTAAAGAAGTTTCACCACATGTCTTACTGGTAGTCTGGTACTAGGCTGCCGAAGGCTGACCCCTCGGGTGGAGCATATAAGTCACACTCCTGGCCTATTCATGAGTTTACTAGAGATCACCCCAATCCCATAGACTGTGACCAGCAGTCGGGCTCATATATGTGTATTCCTCCAAAGATCGCTCTGTGGGAAAGCATCTTGCATATATAAGCTTCAGAACACATTAAGACAGTAGTCATCCTACCATACAGTATCGAGAGTATTGCATCTCCAGCGGACTGGTTAGTATAGTTACTCTCCTCAGTTCACCACTGGCTTGTTTTCCCAGGTCCTACTTCACGGGATCTCCGATCACATAGGTTGGGTTACCGCCATGGCAACTCATGTGGGTCTCATACCCATCTCCCTCGATGCACTATCTATCACAACACGTGATAGCCCTTTTGTAAAGGGATCTGCCAGATTCTTAGCCGTATGGACATACTCCAACGCTATCATTCCGGAGTTTCTTAATTTTCTGACAGCTTTTAATCTCATTCTTATGTGTTTGTTGGACTTCATGTTGTCCTTTGAACTCTTCACCTTGGTGATGACAGTCTGATTGTCGCAGTTCATAAGGATAGCCGGAACCGGTTTATCAACCAATGGCAAGTCCATCAAAAGATCTCAAAGCCATCCTGCTTCGACACCAGATGTGTCTAATGCTGTTAATTCTGCTTCCATTATCGATCTCGTTAAGATCGTTTGCTTGCAAGACTTTCAGGAAACAACGCCACCTCCAAGAGTAAACATATACCCAGTCGTGGCCTTCATCTCATCAGTATCAGAGATCCAATTCGCATCACTATACCCTTCAAGTACCGACGAGTATCCCGTATAGTGACGTCCGTAGTTCATAGTACCCTTCAAATAGCGCATAACTCTCTCAATAGCATGCCAATGCACATCACCCGGCTTGGAAACAAACCGGCTCAGTTTGCTCACAGCAAACGCGATGTCAGGCCTCGTTGCGCTTGCTAGGTACATGAGTGAACCAATGATTTGAGAGTATCTCAGTTGATCCTTAGCCGTGCCTTCGAACTTTCGAACCAACACACTAGGATCATATGGTGTTTGAGATGGTTTGCAGTCTGAGTATCCAAAACGACTCAACACCTTCTCAACATAATGGGATTGCAGAAGTGTAATCCCACCCTCATTTTCTCTCAGTAGCTTGATGTTCAAGATAACATCAGCCACACCAAGGTCTTTCATCTCAAAGTTCTGAGATAGAAACGACTTGACCTCCTCAATAACTTTGAGGTTTGTTCCGAATATCAGTATGTCATCAACATACAAGCACAATATAACTCCTTCGCCCCCACCACGGCGATAGTATACACATTTGTCAGCTTCATTAACAACGAAGCCAACAGATGTCAGAGTTGTATTAAACTTATCATGCCATTGCTTAGGTGCTTGCTTCAGCAACCTACACATCTTTCTTTCCTGACCATCTATCACAAAGCCATCTGGCTGTTGCATGTAGATTTCCTCGTTTAGCTCTCCATTCAGAAAAGCCGTCTTAACATTCATCTGGTGGACGAGAAGACCATGTGAGGCCGCCAACGAGAGTAATACTCGAATGGTGGTCAGTCTAGCCACAGATGAATAAGTATCGAAAAAATCTTCCTCTTCTTTCTGGTCATAACCCTTGGCCACAAGCCTAGCCTTATACTTTTCAATCATATCATCGGGCCTAAGCTTCTTTTTGAACACCCACTTACATCACAATGGTTTTCAACCATAGGGACGGTCAGTGATCTCCCATGTCTCGTTAGCCATGATGGAATCCATCTCGCTACGGACCGCATCCTTCCAGTAGTCAGCTTCTGGAGAGGCATACACTTCTGAAATAGAAGTGGGAGTATCATCCACGAGGTACACGAAGAAATCACCACCAAAGGTCTTTGCAGTCCTTTGTCTCTTGCCCCTACCAAGGGTTTCCTCGTCATCCTCCTCGGGATTTTCATCATGTGTTTGTTCATAATAATCCATAGGAATGGCAGGCTCAGGAGTCTCCACAGATTCCTGTCTAGAAGTGCTTTGCATATCTCTCATAGGAAAAATATCCTCGAAGAATGTAGCATCCTTAGACTCCATAATTATACCGACCTTCTGGTCAGGTACCTCAGATTTCACTACTAGAAATCTATAGCCAACGTTGTTCTTAGCGTAGCCCAAATTAACACAGTCCACAGTCTTTGGTCCAAGCTTACTCTTTTTGGGGATCAGCACATTGACTTTCGCCAAACAGCCCCAAGTACGCAAGTACGAGAGTGTTGTCCTTCTCTTCGCCCATTTCTCATAGGGAGTGATCTCATTATCCTTTGTCGGAACTTTATTCAGGACATGACATGCCGTCAATATAGCCTCCCCCCACGATGCCTTGGATAAACCCGATGTATCTAACATGGCGTTAACCAAATCAGTTAGAGTACGGTTTTTCCGCTCGGCAACCCCGTTTGACTGGGGTGAATAGGGAGGCGTCCTCTCATGAATAATGTCGTGTTCCGCACAGAAGGAATCAAACTCACTTGAGAAGTACTCTCCACCACGATCTGATCGGACTCGTTTAATTTTCTTTTCAAGTTGATTCTCAACTTCTGCCTTATAGATTTTAAAGTAGTGTAGAGCCTCATCTTTAGTATTTAACAGATACACATAGCAATATCTAGTGGAATCATCTATCAATGTCATGAAGTATTTCTTTCCACCTTTAGTCAACACATCATTCATCTCACAAAGAACATAATGTATGAGTTCTAATGGTGCCAAGTGTCTCTCCTCCGCGGCCTTGTGAGGCTTGCGGGGTTGCTTAGCTTGCACACATGAAAGGCACTTAGAACCTTTGTCTAAAGTGAAACTCGGGATTAAATCCAACTTAGCTAGCCGCGTCATAACACCGAAACTAATGTGACAAAGACGTGAATGCCAAACTTCAGATTCATTAACATTCGAATGAATATGGTTCACGACTTTATTACAAAAATCTGCGAGGGAAAGGCGGAACATCCCTCCGCCCTCATAACCTTTTCCAACAAAGAGTCCATATTTCGTAACAACTAATTTATTAGACTCGTAAACCAACTTAAACCCTTCTCTACATAGAAGGGAGCCACTAACGAGGTTCTTCTTGATGGCGGGGACATGCTGCACGTTCTTCAGCTGCACGATCCTTCCCGAAGTAAACTTCAGATCGACCGTGGCAACACCATGAACAGAAGCACTCGCGCCATTCCCCATCAATACGGACCCGTGGCCTGTGACCTGGTAAGACGTGAACAATGAAATATCAGCACACACATGAACACCTGCACCTGTGTCCACCCACCAATCGTTGGGCTGAAACACTGAAAAAACAGTAAATAAATTACCATACCCAGATGCACCATTCTCATTGTTGCCCACAATCATGTTGACAGACTTGGAGTCCTGTCCTGGCTTCTTGTACTTGTTTGGGCACTCGTTGGCCCAATGTTCAACCGAACCACAAGTAAAGCAGCCCTCATCCTTCTTGTTCTTCTTGAAGGTCTTCTTACCCTTCTTCTTAAAGTCGGTATTGTGTTGGACACCGTTCTTTCCCTTGGGCTTGTGGGAGTTGAAGTTCTTCTGGTTCACCATGTTGGCGACAGAAGTCCCTTCGGCCCCTTTTTCGTGCGAGTCCTTTGCCCTTGAATTCTGCTCAACACTCAGATGGCCAATGACATCCTTCACAAAGAATTCACGCCTCTGATGTTTCAGAGTGGTGGCAAAGTTCCTCCAAGAATTAGGGAGCTTAGAGATTATGCAGCCCGCGACAAACTTGTCCGGTAATTCGCACTTAAGAAGCTCAAGCTCCTTAACAATGCATATTATCTCATGAGTCTGCTCCAATACAGGACGGTTTTCAACCATCTTGTAATCGTGGAACTGCTTTATAATATACATCTCGCTCCCGGCATCGGCGGCCCCGGACTTAGATTCGAGCGCCTCCCATAAGTCCTTGGCGACATGCACATGTAAATATGCGTCAACCAGTTTATCTCCGATCACGCTAAGAACTGCTCCGAGAAACACAACGGTGGCCTCCTTGAACGCCTTCTCCTGCCCAGGAGCAATCGTTCCCGTGGAGACACCGGTGACCCAGAACACATTCATAGCCGTGAACCATAAAGTGGTCTTAGTCCGCCAACGCTTAAAATACATACCGGTAAACTTATCCGGTTTCAGTGCAGCGGCAAAGCCACTTGCCGAAAAATTCCTACACATATTAGGTTTTTGGATTGCTGAGTAAATAGGCAATTTTTCGACTAATTTAATCCATAGATAAATCACTAGCATGGCATTAACTGAATTGATGACGTACTGACTCTGATCTAAACATGCACGTACTAAGCAAACAGTAGAGAAATCTACACATACTGCTAGTACTGCTAATATGAAAATAAACAGGAGCGGGATAAACGCGTTATACCCTCCAGTAGGCCATGCAGACGCCGCGGCGGTGGTGGCGGCAGCAGCGTCCTCGGCGGCCTTCTTGTCGGCTTCAACTTTCTTGGCGGCGGCACGTTCGGCGTCGGTGGACATGGTGATGACGAGGACGACGGGGACATAGAGGAAGTAGACGAACGGCGAGCAGTCGCGTAGTCGCTTCCCAAAAACCTATTCGCCTCTTAGAGAACTCTCCGTTAGTGACTAGCAAAAAATAAGCGCGTAGGTGTGAGCTCGGCTCGGCTCAATCCCGCAACCCGCGGCGCGCCGAGGCGTGGCTGGCGGCGGTGGAGGAGTGCGCGAGGGCCTCATCTCTTCTCAAGCTCCAATAGCATGTAGAAAAGAAACCCTTATAAAGAGGTCCAACTACTCCTCTTCCACTTCCAAGGTGGGACTAAACTTTCCACTCCACCTAGTGCCAATAAACCCACATGGGCCCTTAGAGATTTTTCAGAAATTGCTATATGAGCCTAGAGCCCATCTTAAATTTCAGCAGCTAGAAAATAAAATCTTGTACCAAATACCAATCCTTGGTTGGCTAGGCTACAATAGCTTCTGCTATAGATCCAAACACTCAAGGGGCGCCTTGATAACATTTTTCGAACAATACATGCGGCCTGCGAGCAGACTTGGTCACACAAACACAACACACAAGGGGGCGTGACAAAACCAAAGTCCCGGCGAGGGCGGCAGAGCCCCCGGTGCGTATCCTATTATCCTCTGGCTGCCCTATAAATATCATCCATGTCATGAGATGCATGAGGCAGCAGCTCATACAGCATTCTTGCAGTTTCAGCTACCTAGTACGGTATGCACTGCTTCGCATCCCCCTCGAGCAGTCTTTCTTTTCACGCAACGTATATCGATTCTCTGTCTCCATCTAACTGTTGGTCACTGAACACATTTGTGCTGCAGATTGATCTTGGGATAGCAGGTTTGAAAGAAGCAACAAAGAAGAAGAAGAAGCAGAAGATGAGCACCACCAAGACGTCGTGGCCGGAGGTGGTGGGCTGGCCGGCGGCGCAGGCCGTGACCCAGGTCAACACCGACAGGCCTGACGTCGCGATCGAGGTGCTCCCGTCTGGCACCAGCGTGTCCCCGGGGTTCAGTAGCACGCGCGTTCGCGTCTTCTTTGATGGGACTGGCAGCGTTGCGGCCACTCCACAGGTCGGTTAGGCCCGGCCGCCGCCTTGCTGGGGGCAATCCTCTTTTCAAAAAAAAAACTGAAGAGGCATTTGATTTTATCAATGTACTCTGTTAAGAATGGAGCCCTTGGCTACTTCGAGGGGTTTTTTTTGGCATGGTTGGCTACTTCGAGGTTGGGTATGTACTCTTTATAGTTTTTTGTAAAGGAATGTACTCTTTACAGTTGTACTGTCTTTATGTGTGATGTTTTGAGATAATAAAATATCTTTTATACAAGAAATTAAATGAGGACCATTGTGGACGGAGCTGGCATACTGTAATTGTATAATGGGCTTGGACTTGAGTAAACGCAACAAATGTTGGTGATTCAACAAAAAAAATATAACCTGGTACTGTTTATCACATGGTTTGACAATATAGGTTTAGAATGGGTGATTCCAGTGCCCTTTTTTCCGGATTAGCCCATCTTGATGCTTAATTACTTCGGCACCAAAATAATGCGAGTCGAGTGGAGGAAAAGTTGAAATGATATTGTACCCAGTCGCTTGATAGGTTTGGTCACAGCTGTCCACAGCATATGCAATTACTACGACTACGACTCAATTTACGGTTGTTGAGATGTGATGTGATGTGCTTATTTTACAGTATGTTGTAGAAATAGCTACGAAACTAGAGATAAGTTGGCTAAAAACCGTGAAATGAACAAAAACTGGTTGGATAAATTTGATCATTATAATCTTACATGATGTCAAAGGCAGACTAAGAATGAGAGATTTGCATGCTTGTCCAAGCCATTGTCGGTCGGTCTATCAACCAATTAAAGCTATTGGTTTGTTATGATAGGTCCATGTCTCACTTGATTTTCTTTTAGTTTTTTGATAAAACAATTGATTACAACGTAACATAAAATCTAAATTTGAACCTAAATATAATTTCACATATATATGATTTAATTTGGATCTTTATTATTATTGCTACACTTTCTGAAAAAACTAAATCCTTACAAAAGCAAATGTTGCATTCCTCGAAAGACACATCTTAAGGTATACATATTGCAGTCTAATAGATATGGCTTGGTAAATAACTTAGTGGAAGCCAGGAGATACGAAGATAGGCCTCCTCTCCCTCCCGAGGCGCTCCCGCGAGCGCCGTCGGGAGGCAACCCTCGCGCTCCCTCCTCCGGCCCTCCACCCTGTCTCCCCCTCCCTCGTCGCCGCCAGCCAAAGGCCGCGTGGCCGAGGCGGCGGCGGGGCAGTTTCTTCCTGCGCGTGGATGGATGGCGTCGCGGGCCGCCTCCCACCTGCCCGCGGCGTCGGGTCCCGACCGGCTCTTGCTCCGGCGCTCCACCCCGCGCCCTTGTGGCCCGCCGGCGACTCCTCCTCCCCTCCCCACCTGCGGCCCGTGGGATCTGGTGGGCACGGTCGTGCTGGCGGCGGATCTGGGCATCCCGACCCAGATCCGGTGGATGTGCGGGTCATCGATGGCGGGGGTGGCCGGCGACCCCGTGGAGGTGGTGGTGTGGCGGCCGGTGTCCGTGCTACTCCGGTGCAAGGGTGGCGGGGCGTCGGGTGGTGCTGACCAGGGCGTGGAGGCGCAGGTGATGTGGTGGTGGCAGGTTGACTGCGGCGGCGGCCAGACTGTTTTGGCGTCGGCTCATTTGTAGGCTGCCTGTATCGGCCGTCGACTCCTGTCCTCGGCGTCCGTCCGCTTCTCTCGCCGGAGAGTTGGCCTTCTCCCGGCTGCGATCCATTGACCGTCTCGCACCCGGTGTCGTAGGACCGAGCTGGTCTCGCGCCCGGCAGCAGGACCGGCCCGTCTCGCGCCCGGCAGCAGGACTGCGCTCATCTCGCGCCCGGCAGCAGGACCGGCCCGTCTCGCGGCCGGCGGTAGGACTGCGCTCGTCTCACGCCCGGTGTAGCAGGATGGCTCGATGGAGGCTTGGTGGCCGGCCTATTTGGTCTCGGCGCTGGGACCGGCCAGGGGTGCGAAAGGCGGATCCTTTCCGCTCATTTCTGCGGTTGGGGTAGCGGTGGGGCTCGGGGTCTTGGTGTCATGGTCTTGGTCTCCGGGGCGGTGGCCCTGGTGGTGGTGACGCGGTGCTCATGGGCAGAGCTCGTGCCTCGGTGCTGCCCGGCTACCATGGCCATGTGGGCGGCGTGGTAGCCGGGGTGTGGCGTTCGGTGGCGGTGAGTATTGGCCGGGGCGAAAACCTACTCTATCTTCGGACGGACTTGCGACGGCCAAGATCGCTCCCTTCTTGAAGGCGTCGTCGCGGCTATCATTGCCCATCGTGTTGCTCCAGGGGAAACTCTGATCCTCGGATCGGGCGGTGGCGGCGCTCCGGTGTCGTATCCTTCTTGAAGGCGCCGCCTTGGAGCCCACG
Organism: Triticum aestivum; assembly: GCF_018294505.1. Lineage (NCBI taxonomy): Eukaryota > Viridiplantae > Streptophyta > Magnoliopsida > Poales > Poaceae > Triticum > Triticum aestivum. The sequence goes on from NC_057802.1 coordinate 45,136,212, forward strand.
GTTCGTCATATGCGGCTTCACTTCTTCGCGGTGTTCACGGCTGAAGCCCCCGGCGGCTCTTGTAGTGCTAGGGAGTGTGTTGTTGCGCTCAACGCCTATGTATTCTGCCTTGGGTGTGTGTGCGCGTTTGTGGTGGGTGAGTGCGGTTGTATCGGACACTGTTGATCTATGCTTTATATATAAAGCGAGGCGAAAACCTTTTTCGGTAATAACTTAGTTTATGAGTTTGGTTAGTAGGAAAAGATGCTTAAGTCTAAAAGAATATATTTAACATGAAAAATATAATGTGTTACTGCTTTTCGTTGTGCTAAGCCCAACTAGACAAGCTCATCGAAGAGGAGCAAAACTACGTGTGTCATGTCGGGCGTGTCACCGTGACAAGGCTTTGATAAGTAGACGCTTCTTGTTGAGGTAATACATAGGAGTATACACTGGGGGGGGGGGGGGGGGGGGGGGGGGGAGCATAAAGGTGCGATTAACTTTCTTACTGTCGATCGTAATCCACTATGTCTTTTGTTTTCTAATTTGAACTACATGTGTGCACTGAGTACGTTTGGCTTTGCACATTTGGGCTTGGCTAAGCACAAGCAGGCGTCTCTAGCTCCAAAGCACACCACGCTCGTTGCCATGGAGAGGGAGTCATTTTGGCTGCCTGACTTGGGCAAGCATATATTGCCACCAAAAACTAGACAACATTTCCTTGTACCAAAGACCAATCCTTGCTCAGCTAAGTTAGGAACTAAGGATAAGCTTCTGCTATAGATCCAAACACACAAGGGGCACCTTGATAACATTTTTTGCACAATACATGGGGCCTGCAAGCAGACTTGGTCACACAAACACAACACACAAGGGGGTGACAAAACCAAGGTCCCGACAAGGGCGGCATATCCCCGGTGCATATCCTATAGCTGCATGCGCTATAAATATCATCTAGATCATGAGATGCATAGAGCAGCAGCATTCTTGCAGTTTCACCTGCCTAGTACGGTACGTACTGCTTCGCATCCCCCTCTTGCAGTCTTGTTCTCATGCAACATATTTCGATTCGGTCTCCATCTAACCGTTGATCACTGAACACATTTGTGCTGCAGATTGATCTTGGGATAGGTTTGAAGGAAGCAACAAAGAAGAAGAAGCAGAAGATGAGCACCACCAAGACGTCGTGGCCGGAGGTGGTGGGCTGGCCGGCGGCGCAGGCCGTGACTCAGGTCAACACCGACAGGCCTGACGTCGCGATAGAGGTGCTCCCGTCTGGCACCAGCATGTCCCCGGGGTTCAGTAGCACGCGTGTTCGCGTCTTCTTCGATGGGACTGGCAGCGTCGCGGCCACCCCACAGGTCGGTTAGGCCGGCGGCGCCATCTTGCTAGGTCGACATTGCCCGTCGCTGAAATAGTGGAGCTTGATGTTATTTTGATTATCTAGAAGCAGAAGACGCATTTGATTTATCAATGTACTAGTTATGAATGGAGCCCTTATCTACTTTGAGGTTGGGTATGTCCTATAGTTATGAATGGAGTACCTTTTATAAAAGAAATGAAATGAGGACCTTTGTGGACGGAGCGGACATATTGTAACTGTAATGGGCTTGGGCTTGAGCTAGTAAACACAACAAATGTTGGTAATTCAACACAAAATTATAGCCTGGTACTGTTTATCACATGGTTCACAATATAGGTTCATATGGGTGAATCCAGTGCCCGTTTTTTCGTATTTGCCTAGCTACATGCTTAGAGCAGCTCTAGCAGACCCCGCATTCTGCCCCGACCCGTAAAATAACCGTCGAAATGCGGATCGGGGCGGAAAAACCAGCCCGATCAGACCCCGCATCCAGCCCCGGCCCGCAAAAAATTTTAGGGGGCGCGGCAAAATCCCGAGCCCAACTCGTTTCATAGTTCATTGTTTAGCTCAATTGCTGTGGCTCACTTCGAGCTTGCTCATTCTTTTGTGTAGGACGATGGATGCTCATTTTGGTTTTGGGAAGGGCAATACATTGATTTGTTGATAGAAAGAAATTTAATAGATGTTAGTGCACTCCTTAGTACAATCGAAGGCAATGATGCGGCTGCATGTGCAACTAGAGGGGAAGCAACATCTACTTCTTCCGAACCAAAGATGAAGAAAGAAGATTGCAAAATCAAGAATCCACAGATCAACAACGAATGCATGGAGAAAATATTAGTCCAACTAGTGGGAGCAGCTAAGGAAGTTGGAAATCTTCTAAAATGCATACTTGTAGTTCTTGTTTTTTTTGGTCTTGCTATTCTAGCAAAGATTTAGTGATGCCTTTTGTATCCAATATTGTTATAAAGCAAAGCAATGCAATATGCTAGATCAAATTAAGTTGCAAATTTAAGTTTTGCGGGCCGGGAGGAGCTGCGTAGATCAGACGCAGCAACCCCAACCCATAAAAAAGCATATTCTGGGAATATCCTTTTTTTATGGGTCCATTATGCGGGGTCTGCAACTGCGGCCGTCCACGCCGGCCCGCAAAGGCGTTTTTCCGCGAACTGCAAAAACATTTTGCGGGTCGGGAGGATGCGGAGTCTGCTAGAGTTGCTCATAGTTACTTCGGTACCAAAATAATGTGGGTTTAGTGGAGTAAAAATTGAAATGATATTGTACCCATTCACTTGACAGTTGTTGAGATGTGTCGTGTTGTAGTTACTACGACTCAATTTACAGTTGTTGAGATGTGATGTGATGTGCTTATTTCACAGTATGTCGTTGCAGGAAATAGCTACAAAACTTGAGATAAGTTCGCTAAAACCGTAAAATGGACAAAAAATTGTTGCATAAATTGGATTATCATAATCTTTCATAATGTAAACAAAGACTAAAGACGAGGAATTTGCATGCTTCTACAAGACGTTATCGTGTCAGACCACCAATCAACGATATTGGTATGTGTTACAATAAGTGTATATCTCTCTTGACATTCTTTTAGGTTTTTATAAAACAATTGATTATAACATCACATAGGAACTAAAGTTGAACCTATATATAAGTTCACATATATAGTTTACTTTCAATTTTATTGGTACTGCCACACTTTCTTAACAAATATAAAATGTTACCAAATAAAATGTGGTTTTGCTCAAAAGACACATTGTAAGGGATACATATTGCAATCTAATAGATATGGCTCTGTAAATAACTTAGTTTATGAGTTTGGTTAGTAGAAAAAGATGCTTAAGTCTAAGAGAATAAATTTAACATGGCTGAAACATAACATAAAACGAATGCTTTACACGTATACATGTGTCATACGCAGAGGGACCATCGCTCAACACCAGAAACGCTCAGAATGGCCTCTAGCTTAGCCATTTTTATTCTCTTATATATAAGTAGATGAATTTTGTTGACGTAAAACATAGGGAGAAGAATTCCGGTGCCTTGGCTCTGGCTAGTAGTTTAGGTTAGGGTTTTAGTCCTCGCAGGGACGGCATTCAGACGGATTGCTGCGCTTCTTCTTTGAGTTGGTCTTTTGGGCTCCGATCCTCCTTGAGTTTGTATGTCGAAAGTCTAAACGGTACCGACAGAGCTCTGGAGTATATTACTGATCGTCTCCTTAGGGTGGTGAGGTTAGGGTTTCTCGTCGTGCGTGTGCGATGGCAAGATCTGTTGTCAGGCACTTCGGATCGATTGAAGGGTTCAATGACGACGACTACGACTCCAACACGCTGGTCCTTCAGGACACATGCACAAAGACTTCTCAACTGTATCGACAAGGTCGGGCCGGCTCCGGCAGGGGAGCGCCGACAGTGGTGTGTCGGCGGCTCGTTTTGACGGCGGCAGTGGTCGTTCAGTAGTCCAGAGACCTCAATGTAATCTTTATTATGTTTTTGGTGCTTTATATTTTTAGTGAACTTTTTTAATAAATCTAGATGCATTTTCACAAAAAATAAAATAAAGGTATGCTTAGATTTCTTATTGTCGATCGTAATCCAGTATGTCTTTCGTTTTCTAATTTGAACTACATGTGTGCACTGAGTACGTTTGGTTTTACTCATTTGGGCTTAGCTAAACACAAGCAGGCGTCTATAGCTCCAAAGCGCACCACGCTCGTTGCCGTCCAAAGCGAGTCATTTTGGCTGCGTGACTTGGGCAAGCATATATGTGCAGCTATCGGCTAGATTGCCACCAAAAACTAGAGAACATTTCCTGTACCATAAACTAGTGAACTCAGGATGGCTTCTGCTATAGATCCAAACGCACAAGGGATGCCTTGATAACACTTTTCGAACTGTACATGTGGCCTGCGAGTAGACTTGGTCACAACACACAAAGGGTGTGACAAGAACAAGGTCACGGCAACAGCGGCACATGCCCCGTACATATCCTCTGTCTACCCTATACTAGTTGAGTGCCCGTGCGTTACTACGGAACAATAAATTTATGTTGCTTACCATTATTGCTAGTCGCTGACTCTGATTCAACCTTGTCAGTTGTCTCGCCACCATCGTTATAAATCCCTTGTCCCTCATCGTCGTCAACCAACGGAGGAGGGGTTTTCTGTCGCCCTAGCAACCCCTCCACTAAAAGTGTTCATCGCATAAAATGTCACCTTATACTTTCTTGTCCTATACAATGTATCACTAAAACAAAATACATGTGCCTCATACTTGAATTTCAGCTGAACATGAACGAGTCAATATAAATTTATATCCTCATGCTCTTGATCAAAACTCATACAAGTTGAAGGATATTGGACCCCAAATAAATGCTCGAAGTTATCGAGGAACTATAAATTTAGGCAGAGATAATTATATACACGCGCAACGCTATGAAACATCACAAAAATATAACAAAAAATCTAATAGAGCATCTTACCTACATTCTCCCTCTTCAATCATGCATCACATTTCCTTCTTTCTTTCTCTATGTTTGCTCGGGGTTTTTTATTTGAGGGTTCCTCTATGTTTGCTCATGGTCAGCTCCGCAATATCTGCTCCGGTGGATTTCAGGCTAATCTATATAAGCGGCATTTTCTCAGTCGTTGTCTATGGCCTTTCCCATTAGTTGTGATCTGGATCTACAAGGTAACAACTTTTCATGTGTACCAATGATCATTAAACAAAAAAAATGGGGAATCCATCCTTGTTTTGAAGTTATAACAATGTTTTCGATGCCTAAACCTGAGCTTGGCTACCCAAATGATGGTCGCTCGTTAGATGGGCAAATAGAATTACAGTGATTCAGTTGGCTATTTTTATTAATGCTTGGATCTGATTTCAGTGTACTAAATGCTATGTGCACTAATAAGAATTAATATGAATGACCCCCCTAAAACAATTTTAAATGAGCACGTCAATGTTATACCTAATGAAACAGACTTCATATACAGATTCAGTCTCCTACATAACAAGTTGCAACTGATCGGTGTTCAACCTCCATTACCATGTCCAAGGCATCCGATCCAAACCAACCTGAGCTTTGCCTTCACCTGCTTCGCATGCTCATCTTCATGCTTAGGTTGTGCTGCCCCTTTTCTTATATGCCACAAGAATTGAAAAGGATTAAACAACATGAATTGTTTGGTTCAACAACCAATTAGATCAAACCTAATGACAATTCCTGAATCTCACAAGTTGTTTGCTATGGTATCCACAATGCAGTCATGATCACAATAGATCCCTGCAAATCTTTATTAAATTAATCCCTCAAACCCACATGGAAATTTATCCTCAAAAAGCAGATCACCTAAGCTAGCACCACATTGCAATGCAATCTTTTGTACGTGCCTTAGTTGGGTCACAAACCATCTGGCCAGGCTCCTGATCCATCTTTGCCCTTATACTCTCCTCTCACTCCAATGTTTAACACTACACTCCAGCCTGCATAGTCAAAATAGATGTGTTCCCTTGAATAAAGAATGTTAACGGTACCGGCCATGTATACAGTATGTAAGCGCACAATAAAGATGGTAGCATGTTCTATCAGACATGTGTATGTAACACGAAAATGACCTACAAAGTTGGCGACAAAGCCCTAAAATTTCTCAATTTCAGTAGATCCCAAAGCTTGACACATCAACAGTGGCATTTTAGGGGGATGGTAAAAATATCATAATAATGAAGGCATCCAACATTGTGCACACTGTTTTTATGGGGCACATGCATAATGGCAGGAAGTTACTATTTTCAGAGAAGGATATAGCAGTATTGGGTCCAACATGCCCCTCAAACTTTGAAATATCTAACTACAGGCAAAAAAGAAGTTCCATTCGGAAATATATATCAAGCGCAGACATGTGTGACCATCTGAAACGTATTCCTGACAATTGCAGTACGAACCTGAGTCTTCACATACAAAATTTTCATAAACTTCAGTAGTTCATGTTCCAAGGATGAGAACATTTAGGTGGAAAGACGCATATGTATATCCTGAAGCCTCTGCCAATCTGATAAAAAATTAGCACTGCATACACATGTATGCAAGTGCACACATGGGAACTGCTGAATGTAGCCTATGCGAGTGGACCTGTGAGAAGGCAGGAACATGTTAAAATATCATAGAAGCAGCAAGGGCCATCCCTGGCAGCGGCCACAAAATACTTCTGAATCACATGCACAGTAATAGCTTTGACCTGAGATTTTAAAATAAAAGAAATTCAGTTTAAAAACATGATTTGGTCAAAATGAGGAATATTTTACGAAAAATTGATCCCAAAAGGACAGTAACTCTAGAAAGAAAACATTACTGACAATGGTGCAAATAGGGGCATATGAAAGAAACACTATCCAACAATAGAAGTATGGAAGTGTACTCCATGTCTGGTAAAAGAAGTTGCTATGTTATCCATACCATTCCTACTGTCAAGTGTCAAGATAGAGTGAAAACATATTTCTTGAGATATTAGCTTCTATTCTATATTAAGTGAATGGTAAACTTGGTTGCTCCAGAACTTAAATGACCAAATTTAAATTTTGTTCTTGAAGCTTCACAAGTTTCCCAAATTCTAACCATCAACTCAACTCATTGATGAATACACAGAAGCGTGCCATTGAGAAATTACCTTTAGGGTCTCTAATGAAGAAGATGAAGTGCTTGCATAAACTGAAAAACTCTACTCCTCAAAGTGTTGGATATTTCATTCTACAACATTTCGTATCTGACCATCATTGGATTGCATAGCTAGCAGCAGGACCTCAGTGATAACCATTAGCTGAAACAACCTGTAGTGTGAAGATGACCCAGTAGAGCATATAGGATATTATTATCTCAAGGAAAAAATGAAAAACAAATTGGCTGGATCCTCTTTTTTTAAAAAAAATTGCGGCCCTATGTCTCATAGAAAGAGTAAAGACAGTCTATTTTCAAGCCACTTTGCCTAATGGAATACGAACCAGTAATTTAAACAAGTGAGAATTAACTTCTCCTGTCCTAGATAAGAAGAACAAAATAAAGGCTCTTTTACAATCTATATTCTCCCCATCTGCAAAACAATTAGTGTCAGTACATCTATCACTACAATTTACGACACCATTGACGTGCAGATCTAGCAAGGACGACACCACCTGAGCTGTCACCATGGTTAACTCAATAAAGGGCAAGCAGTGTGCTCCTTGCTCTGCGTCTCTCGCCGCAAGCGTCCATGTCCACAGCTATGGGCGCTCACATGGCTGCCGGTGTTCGAATCCATCGCTAGGGCTGCACTTTCATGGGCAAACTGATTTAGGCATGATCTTGTTTTAAACTACATCATTTAATAAGAAAAAGAAGCACAATCCATGACAGCACAAATCTGCAAAATAGCAGAAATATTCCAGGAGAATCGACAATAGCACATTCTATAAAACTATTGTACACAGTAGCAAAAAATTGTGCACAATAACTCAACATTACGGCACACTCTCCACAAATAGCATTAAATATCTCACATTCTCTTGAAAGATAAAGAACACAAAGGAGTTGGGAGGGAGATAGATGCCACACTCGATACCTTTTATAGCTGTCAATGCATGGAGCAGCACATTGCGGAGGAGATCAGGGGGGAGCTGGCTGTAGGGAGAAGAAAATGATATCCATGCGGTGCTTGAACATAGAACGAGATGGCTGCGGAGGGTCGAGCTCGGGGTGGGGCCTGAAGATGAGGAGGTCGACAACAGAGTCCGGCGCTTGAACAGTGTGGCCGTTCTCCATGGCCACCCGCCTCCTGTGCTTCCTGCCGGCAAACACAGCAGTGCGGCCTCCAGCTCCAGCCTTCACGCCCGCTTCCTCTGCTGCTGTACAGGGGCGGGGCCGCCCGCAATAGAGACGAGGGTGGAGGTGAGACGACGGCTTGCCTGTTTGGCGACGAAGGCGCGAAGTGAGATGGGCCGATTGCGGCGGCAGCGCGTCCGGGACGGAGGAGGTGAGACGGCGGCGCCAGGTGAGATGGCTCAGCAGCGGCGGCAGCGCGTCCTGGATGGCCGCAGCAAGGCGAGGTTGTGAGACGACGTCTTTTTTGAAAGTTAGTGAGACGGCGTCTTGCCTCCTTCTGAGATGGCTCGGCCGTGGCGCTGCAGTTTGAGGGACGGCTCCTCGCGACGGATCAGGATCTAGACCGGCGAAATGGCGTGCACAGGATGGTGGGCGCGCGGCGGCAATTTTTCCAAGGAGAGAGATGCGATCGGGATGGAGGGGTTCCGAGGGATGGGGGCATGGGTGAGTTCGTGGATCACGGTTGTTTTCTCTTTCGGTTTCTGTTTCTCAGCTTTGGTGGGTCGTGCTCGTGCGGGACGCCTCGAAGCAAAAAAAGAAAAAAGAAAATCATGCGGGATGTGCGAGGTAGCTATCGGTAGGAGGGGGTTAAAGCGAGGTCGAACCATCACGACGTTCGATTCTCCTTTAATAGTAGAGATAAATATCATCCGTACCATGAGATGCATACACCGTACAAAGGACAAGTCAAGAAGCAAAGAAGGGGAAAGAAAAGGCAAAAGATGAGCACCACCAAGACGTCGTGGCCGGAGGTGGTGGGCTGGCCAGCGGCGCAGGCCGTGACTCAGGTCGGCACCGACAGGCCTGACGTCGCGATTGAGGTGCTCCTGTCCGGCACCAGTGTGTCGCCGGGGTTCAGCAGCAAGCGAGCCCGCGTCTTCTTGACGGGACTGGCAGTGTCGAGGCCACTCCAACGGTTGGTTAGGCCCGCGCTGCCGTCTTGCGAGGTCGACGTTACCGGTTGGCAGATCGCTGAAAAAGTCGTTTGATGTTATTTTGATTATTAGAAGCGGTGATGCATTTGATTTCATTAATGTACTCGTTACGCGTGGAGGCCTTAGCTACTTAGAGGCCGTGCTGGGTGCGTACTCTTTACGATTGTATCGTCTGGATGTAAGTTTTGAGTTCATAATATACCCTTTATCGAAGGAAAGAAATTAATGTGTGAAGATTTTTACGGAAAAAGATGGCATAGTAATAATTGTAATGGGCTCCAATAAACCCAACAACTGTTGGTAATTCTACATAAAACTAGGGCATCTCTAGCCGATCCCTTATAACTGGTTAGAGGGGTAAAAACTCGGTTTTACCCTTCGATGGGACTGGCAGCATCGCGGCCACTCCACAGGTTGGTTAGGCCGGCCGGCGGCACCATCTTGCCATGTCGACATTGCCGGACGCTGAAATAGCGGCGCTTGATGTTATTTTGATTATCTAGAAGCAGAAGACGCATTTGATTTTATCAATGTACTCGTTATGAATGGAGCCCTTAGCTACTTTGAGGTTGGGTATGTACTCTTTATGGTTGTATCGTTTGATGTTTTGAAGTAATAAAATACGTTTTATAAAAGAAAGGAAATGAGGACCTTTGTGGATTTTTTTTTCAGTAACAGGACCTTTGTGGATGGAGCTGACATATTGTAATTGTAATGGGCTTGGGCTTGAGTAAACGCAACAAATGTTGGTAATTCAACACAAAATTATGGCCTGGTACTATTTCTCACATGGTTTTACAATATAGGTTCATATGGGTGAATCCATTGCCCGTTTTTTCGTATTAGCCCAGCTTCATGCTTAGTTAGTTGGGTACTAAAATAATGTGGGTTTAGTGAAGGAAAAATTGAAATGATATTGTACCCATTCGCTTGACAGTTGTTGAGATGTGTTGTGATGTAGTTATTACGACTCAATTTACAGTTGTTGAGATGTGATGTGATGTGTTTATTTAATAGTATGTTGTCGGAAATAGCTACAAAACTAGAAATAAGTTGGCGAAAAAACGTAAAATGTACAAAAACTAAAATGGTTAGATAAATTGGATTATCATAATCTTACGTGATGTCAACGGCAGACTAATAAAGAATGAGAGATTTGCATGCTTCTCCAAGGCGTTGTCCGTCAGTCGGTCGGTCGACCAATTAACGTTATTGGTTTGTTAGAGTATTTGACAAAAAGCTACCACATTAGGAGTTTCCGTCCCACTGAACTACCACATTCAAAAAGTGATTGATAACTACCAAAATTTTCTAATTTTATGACTAAAAACTACCACTTCTGAAAAATGGCCCGTTTAGACGATTTAAACGTGATTATGACAAATGGGACCCACCCATCAGGGCTGATGTGGCGGCCCAGTCAACTCCGTTTGTTTTGATCGTCAAGTTGACCGTTATGACAGGTGGGGCCCACATGTCATCATCAACCTTCCTCCTCCTGTGCCTCTCTTGGGCATTTCAACAAGCACCTTCTGTGCATTTAAGGGAAGGAGGCGATGGCAAGGGGAAGAGTGACCTCCAGCACGACGCTCACCACGACCAACTGCACGGCCGCCTCCTTCCAGCTCCCCGTTGCGGTCACGACCGCCACGCGCGCTGGAGATGAGCGGCCGCGCCGCCACCGCCGCCGTCGGCTTCCTCTGCGGCGATGATGACCAGGAAGACCAGGCGGAAGACGAGCGTGGCGAGGAAGACGAACAGCACGATGCCATGCACGAACGACTCCACGCCGCCGGTGTCAGAGTGACTCCAGCTGTACTTGTACCAGGAGTTGAGATAATACGCCGGGACGGCCGTGGACGCGGGCTCCGCGGCGGCGACCAGCGTGGCGCCGGCAAAGAGGGCCCGGGGCCGGGGCGTGCCGCGGACGAGCTCCGAGAGTGAGCGCGGCCGGTCGCCGCGGAGTGTGGCGCAGGCGGCCTGCGTCGCGAGCTTGCTAGCGAGTACGTTAGGTGGAGGACGAGTAGCGCCGCTGGGTGCAGCCACGCCCGCATACACCTCGACGACACTGCTCCAGAGCACCACCCGCACCACCAAGTCGGCCGGTGACGTGGACCTGGCGCTCGTGCTCAGCTCCACCGACGCGGGATGTACCTGGCTTCCTCACATGCTCCTCCAAATCGACACAAGAGCAGCTGGATGAGCTTGCTCGCGTACGTAGTCGGGCTGGAGCTCACCTGCTCTCCTCCCATGCACATAAGATGCTTGTTGAAATGCCAAAGAGAGAGAGGAGGAAGAAGAAGGTTGATGTGGGCCCTACCTGTCATAACGGTTAACCTGACGGTCAAAACAAACGTAGTTGACTTCGCCGCCATGTCAGCCTTGACGGGTGGGTCCCGCCTGTCATAAACACATTTAAATCGTCTAAACTGGTCATTATTTAAAAGTGGTAGTTTTTAGTCACAAAATTAGAAAATTTTGATAGTTATCGGTCACTTTTTTGAATGTGGTAGTTCAGTGGGACGGGAACCCCTAATGTGGTAGTTTTTTGTCAAATACTTGGTTTGTTATGAACTTGATTATCTTTTATTTTTTGGTAAAACAATTGACTACAACATAAAAATTAAATTTGAACCTAAATATAAGTTCACATATATATAATTTAATTTTGATTTTTATTGGTATTGCTACACTTTCTATAAAAAAATATCGTTATAAAAGTGTTGTTTTCCTCGAAAGACACGTTATAAGGGATACATATTGCAATCTCTTGGTAAATAACTTAGTTTATGAGTTTGGTTAGTACAAAAGGATGCTTAAGTCTAAGAGAATATATTTAACATGAAAAATATAATGTGTTACTTCTTTTCCAAAGCTAAACCACGTAACTAAAACTTGGCCATCATCTTCATATGCATTACACCGTGCATTCGAAATTCACGCCGGCGAAACAAGTAACATCAATTTTCGTTGTGCTAACCCTAACTAGACAAGCTAGCTCATCGAAGAGAAGAAAAACTACACGTGGCATGTGTGTGGCATGTCGGGCATGTCACCGTGCAAGGCTTCCTAGTAGATATTTATTGAGCTAAAACATAGGAGTCTACTGTCTACACTCTGGGGAAAGACATAATGGTGCGCTTAAGTTTCTTACTATCGATCATAATCCAGTATGTCTTCCGTTTTCTAATTTGAACTACATGTGTGCACTGAGTACGTTTGGCTTTGCTCGTTTGGGTTTAGCTAAACACAAGCAGGCATCTCTAGCTCCAAAGCACACCACGCTTGTTGCCGTCGAGAGCGAGTCATTTTGGCTGCCGGACTTGGGTGCAGCTATCGGCTAAATTGCCACCAAATACTGGAGAACATTTCCTGTACCAAAGACCAATCCTTGCTCAGCTAAGTTAGGAACTCAGGTTAGCTTCTGCTATAGATCCAAACACACAAGGGGCACCTTGATAACATTTTTCGAAAAATACATGTGGCCTGTGAGCAGACTTGGTCACAGCAAACAAGGGGGTGACAAAACCAAGGTCCCGGAAAGGGCGGCATATCCCCGGTGTATATCCTTATAGCTGCATGCCCTATAAATATCATCCAGATCATGAGATGCATAGAGCAGCAGCGCATACAGCATTCTTGCAGTTTCACCTGCCTATAGTACGGTACGCACTGCTTCGCATCCCCCTCTTGCAGTCTAGCTTGTTCTCGTGCAACGTATTTCGATTCGGTCTCCATCTAACCGTTGGTCACTGAACACATTGTGCTGCAGATTGATCTTGGGATAGGTTTGAAGGAAGCAACAAAGAAGAAGAAGCAGAAGATGAGCACCACCAAGACGTCGTGGCCGGAGGTGGTGGGCTGGCCGGCGGCGCAGGCCGTGACTCAGGTCAACACCGACAGGCCTGACGTCGCGATCGAGGTGCTCCCGTCTGGCACCAGCGTGTCCCCGGGGTTCAGTAGCACGCGTGTTCGCGTCTTCTTCGATGGGACTGGCAGCGTCGCGGCCACCCCACAGGTCGGTTAGGCCGGCGGCGCCATCTTGCAGGTCGACATTGCCCGTCGCTGAAATAGTGGAGCTTGATGTTATTTTGATTATCTAGAAGTGGAAGATGCATTTGATTTTATCAATGTACTCGTTATGAATGCAGCCCTTAGCTACTTTGAGGTTGGCGGGTATGTACTCTTTATGGTTGTATCGTCTTTATATGATGTTTTGAGTTAATACAGTACCTTTTATAAAAGAAAAGAAATGAGGGCCTTTGTTGACGGAACTGGCATATTGCAATTGTAATGAGTTCGGGCTTGAATAAACGCAACAAATGTTGGTAATTCAACACAAAATTATAGCCTAGTACTATTTATCACATGGATTGACAATATAGGTTTATATGGGTGAATCCGGTGCCCGTATTCCGGGATTAGCCCGGCTTCATGCTTAATTACTTCGGTACCAAATAATGTGAGATTAGTGGAGGAAAAATTAAAAGGATATCATACGGGTTGCTTGACAGGTTTGGTCACAGCTCTTTGGAGCATATGCAGTTACGAAGACTCAATTTAGAGTTGTTAAGATGTGATGTGATGTGCTTATTTTACAATATGTTGCAGGAAAATAGCTACAAGACTAGAGATAAGTGTCAAATACAGACTAAGAACGAGAGATTTGCATGCTTCTCCAAGCCATTGTCGGTTGGTCGGTTGAGCAATCAACGATATTGGTTTGTGTTCTGATAGGTGTATATCTCACTTGACTACATAACATAAAAAGTAAATTTAAACCTAAATATGAGATCACATATATACATTTAATTTCAATTTTTATTGGTATTGGTATTGGTATTGCTACACTTTCTTAAAAAAATTGAATCGTTACGAAAGAAAATGTTTTTCCTCAAAAGAGACATTGTAAGGGATGCATATTTCAATCTAACAGATATGGCTTTGTAAATAGCTTAGTTTATCAGTTTGGTAAGTAGAAAAAGATGCTTAAGTCTAAGAGAATACATTTAACATGAAAAATATAATGTGTTATTACTGCTCTAAACTGAACCGCGTAACTGAAACTTAACTGAAAAGTTATAGCCATGCATAATGATATGTATCATCTACATTGTGCATTTCACAGTGCATTTGAAATTCACGCCGGCGAAACTATTAACATCAACTTTCGTTGTGCTAACCCCAACTAGATAAGCTCATCAAAGAGAAGAAAAATTATATGTGTCATATGTGTGGCATGTCGGGGCGTGTCACCGTGAAATGCTTCCTAGTAGATATTTATTCAGCAAGAAGCGTCTACTTGCAAATATAGTAAGTAGACGCTTCATGTTGAAGTAAAATATAGGAGTATATACTCTAAAAAAAATAAAGGTGCGCTTAAGTTTCTTATTGTCGATCATAATCCGGTATGTCTTTTGTTTTTAAATTTGAACTTTAATGTGCACTGAGTATGTTTGGCTTGGCTCGTTTGGGCTTAGATAAACACAAGCAAGTGTCTCTAGCTCCAAAACACATGATTCTCAAAAAAAAAAGTCCAAACTACACGCACACCACGCTAGATTAAAAAAAAGTAAACCACGCACGTTGCCATCGAGAGCGAATCATTTTGGCCGCCTGACTCGGGCAAGCATATATGTGCAGCTATCGGCTAGATTCCCACCAAAAACTAGAGAATATTTCCTGTACCAAAGACCAATCCTTGCTGACTTGCTCTGCTAAGTTAGGAACTCAGGATAAGCTTCTCCTATAGATCCAAACGCACAAGGGGTGCCTTCATAGCATTTTTCGAACAATACATGTGACTTGCGAGTAGACTTGGTCACAGCACACAAATGGGGTGACAAAACCAAGGTCCCGGCAACGGCGGCATAAGCCCGGTGCATATCCTCTGGCTACCCTATAAATATCATCCGCATCATGGGATGCATACACCAGACACAATACAAGTCAAGAAGCAAAGAAGGAGAAAGAGAAGGTAGAAGATGAGCACCGCCAAGATGTCGTGGCCGGAGGTGGTGGGCTGGCCAGCGGCGCAGGCTGTGACTCAGGTCAACACCGACAGGCCTGACGTCGCGATTGAGGTGCTCCCGTCCGGCACCAGTGTGGCCCCGGGGTTCAGCAGCGAGCGAGTCCGCGTCTTCTTCGACGGGACTGGCAGCGTCGCGGTCACTCCAACGGTTGGTTAGGCCGGTGCCGCCATCTTGCGAGGTCGACGTTACCGGTTGACAGATCGCGAAAGAGTCTTTTCATGTTATTTTGATTATTTAGAAGTGGAAGACGCGTTTGATTTCATGAATGTACTCATTATGATTGTAGCCCTTACCTACTTAGAGGCCGTGCTGGTGTGTACTCTTCGCGATTGTATGGTCTTGATGTAATTTTTGAGTTCATAATATACCTTTATATCAAAGAAAAGAAATTAATGAGTGAAGATCTTTATGGACAAAGATGTCATAGTTGTAATTGTAATGGACTCCAATGAACCCTACAAACGTTGGTAATTCTGCACAAAATTATAGCCTGGTACTATTTATCACATGGTTTGACCATATTGGTTTATATGGGTGAATCCAATACCCAGATTTCTTGGCTTAGCCAGGCTTCAAGCTTAAGTACTTCAGCACTAAAATGATGTGAGTTTACTGGAGGAAAAACTAAAATGGTGTTGTTTCGAGTCGCTTGACAGGTTTACTCACAGCTTTCCAGAGCATAACAAAGGCTCAATTTACAGTTGTTGTTGGATTATTAATATTGTAATGTTGTTTTCCACATTGTAAGGGATAGATATTGTTTTGTATATAACGGAATTTATGAGTTTAATTAGTAAAAAAATCTGCTTAAGTTATATTTAAAGAAAAAAATGTAATGTGATACTGCTTTTCTACAACTAAATTGCGTAATTGAAACTTAGCAGGAAACTTATCGGCATGCATAATCATAAGTATCACCTTCGTTATCATTTCATGGTGCCTTTGAAATTCACACTGGTCAAACTGTTAACAACAATTTTCGTTGCGTTAACCCCTGACTAGACAAGTTCATCAAAGAAAAGAAAAACTACCGGCTTATTCGGTTCGCAGGAATATGAACCATAGGAATGAAAAAGGTATAGGGGTGCAAAACTGAGGATTCAAAACCGAAGGAAAACTAAAGAGCTGGACGTTCTACAACGTTGGAAGAGCAGAGCAAGCCGTTCCATCAGGGGGTGCTCAAAGAGCAACTTTACGGGTTTTTTATTTGGCTGCATAGTGAATCTCTGAGGTAAAGCATCTGGCTGGCTATGGAATAAACTATTTGGAAAGTAACTGATCTTTCTCCGGCATACGTGAAACATGAGCTCCTAGTGGGTTTCCCATTTCCTGTGGAATCACGGGGCAGTAGCAGTATTCCAGAGCTAGAAAACATCGACTAGATTACCACCAGAAGCTAGAAAACATTTCCTGTATCAAATACCAATTCTTGGTTGACTAGGCTTGGATAGCTTCTGCTGTAGACACAAACGCGCAAGAGGTACCAACATTTTTTTAACAATACATCTGGCCTGCGAGCAGACTTGGTCACAGCACACAAAGAATGATAAAACCAAGGTTTCGGCAACGGCAGCGTAGTCCTTGGTGCATATCGGATCCCAACAAACACACTGTAAAATTCTACATGGGATTGATCTCAAATGAGATCATTATATTAAAAATCAAGGGAGAGAGAGAGAGAGAGCCATCTAGCTACTGTCACGGACCCGTAGGTCCTGTGGGAGGCAGCAAGGTTGATGAAGAGCCTCCCCAATGGTTTCCCCTCCGGCAGAGTACCAGCGGAGGCCTTCAGATGGGACCGCGGAAGACCAGAGGATTGCGGCAGCGTAAGAATTGTTTCGGGTCTCGTTCTGTGAATTTTGAAATATTAGGGAATTTATAGGCCAGAGATGGGGTGCGCCGTGTGAGCTTGTCGCTCCCTCGTGCATTGATACGTCTCCAACGTATCTATAATTTATGAAGTATTCATGCCATGTTTACTATTGTTTTATATGATTTTGGTATGATTTGATTAGAACTAGCCCGGACTGACGTTGTTTTCAGCAGAACTACCATGGTGTTGTTTTTGTGCAGAAATAAAAGTTCTCAGAATGCGCTGAAAATCAACGGAGAATTTTTCTAAAAAATATAAAAAATAATGGAACAAAGAGTTACTGAAGGGGAGTCCCGTGTGCCCCACGAGGGTGGAGGGCGCGCCCACCCCCCTAGGGCGCGCCCCTGTGCCTCGTGGACTTCCCGTGGGGCCCCCTGACTTGTTCTTGACGCCAACCTCTCCTATAAATGCCCAAACCTTCAGAAAATAATATAGATCGGAAGTTCCGCCGCCACAAGCCTCTGTAGCCACGAGAAATCAATCTAGGCCCTCTCTGGCACCCTGCCAGAGGGGGCCATCATCACCGGAGGCCATGGAGGAGGATCCCGGAGGGGCCATCATCGCCATGAAGGCCAAGATCCAGAGGGAGAACCTCTCCCCATCCAGGGGGGAGGCCATGGAGGAGGAAGCACAAGGAAGAGAACCTCTCCTCCTCTCTCTCGGTGGCGCCGGAGTGCCATCGGGAGGGGAATCATCGCCGCGGTGATCGTCTTCATCAACATCACTATCATCATCACCATCCTCATCTCTTTTACGCGGTCCACTCTCCCGCACCCCGCTGTAATCCCTACTTGAACATGGTGCTTTATGCCACATATAATGATCCAATGATGGGTTGCCATCCTATGATGTTTTGAGTAGATATCCTTTGTCTTTGGGTTGATTGATAATCTAGTTTGGTATGAGTTGTATGTTTTATTTTGGTGTTGTCCTACTGTGCCCTCCGTGTCGCGCAAGCGTGAGGGATTCCCGCTGTAGGGTGTTGCAATACGTTCATGATTCGCTTATAGTGGGTTGCTTGAGTGACAGAAGCATAAACCCGAGTAAGGGGGGTTGTTGCGTATGGGATAAAGGGGACTTGATATGTTAATGCTATGGTCGGGTTTTACCTTAATGATCTTTAGTAGTTGCGGATGCTTGCTAGAGTTCCAATCATAAGTGCATATGATCCAAGAAGAGAAAGTATGTTAGCTTATGTCTCTCCCTCATATGAAATTGCAATGACGACTACCGGTCTTGTTAACAATTGCCTAGGACAATTCCGCACACCGATCCATCATTATTCCACACTCGCTATTTATAATACTTAAGTAATATATTCTAACTTTATGATAACAGCACCTACTTTTATATTTTAGCTCTCCGATACCATGCAAAGTTATCCTCTTCATACCCACAACGTAGTTTTATTTCTCGTTTCTAGTTGGAAGCAAACGTTCGATGTATGTAGAGTCGTATCAGTGGCAGATAGGACTTGAGAGAATATTGATCTTACCTTTAGCTCCTTGTGGGTTCGACACTCCATACTTATCACTTCCACCTTTGGGAATTGCTACGATGATTCCCTGCACTTGGGGATTATCATGCATCTCTGGCCTCTCCCCAAAGCTTGTAGGGTCTCTCATAGTCCAGAAAAAATCATCGTAAAGTTTCATCGTGTTTGGACTTCATTGGTACTCCCTTCATTTCATAATGTAGTGCACTCATGTTTTTCGAGATTTAACTTTGACCATAAATTTAACCAACATGGGTGATTGCGGCAGGAGTATGACAGATACCTTTGAATTCGTATTCGAAAGAAGTTTTCAAAGGTAGTTTTTCAGTGAAATGATTTGTGTATTATTGGTCTAATTTATGGTCAAAGTTGAATCTCGAAAAGTGTGGACGCATTACATTATGGAATGGAGGGAGCATGGTTTTTCTGTGAAACAAAGAGAACGCAAAAAAAACTGGCACTGGACACTAGGTTAATAGGTTAGTCCCCAAAAATGATATAAGATTACATATAAAGTATATAAGAATGATAATATAATAGCATGAAACAATTAAAATTATATATATGTTGGAGACGTGTCAAACCTCACCACTCGAACAAAAGATAATCACAACACATGTCATATATGTAACCAAACAGCACCACTTTGCATCTGGGTAGCAAGGGCTTGCAACCAAACACTCGTTCGTGTGTTTTTGTTCATTCATACTGGGGAATGTAGAGAACCAAACTATGTACGAAACATGATTTTCTGTCTTTATCCGCTCTGTCAGGCCCAGCAACTTAACAGTGGTAGTTTGGTTGGGGTATGTAGTTTGCCTAAGACGATATGATTTCTTTAAATGAAATCGGAGAGGGGGCATCTCATTTGCCAAAAAAAAAAACAAGCCCGGCAGAGCGACAGATGCAAGGAAGACAAAATCCATGCAGGTTAGGATAGTTTTTGCTAGGAGTTTGATGTACCAAAAGCATCAAACTCCCTTTTAAATCAAAATAACAGACCAAAAGCTAGAAAACATTTCATGTACCAAATACCAATCCTTGGTTGGCTAGGCTAGGATAGTTTTTGCTATAGATCCAAACGCACAAGGGGTACCTTAATGACATTTTTCGAACAATACATGTGGCCTCGCAGACTTAGTCACACCACACAAGGGGGTGACAAAACCAAGGTTCCGGCAACGGCGCCACATGCCCGGTGCACACCATTATCATCCTCTGGCTGCCCTATAAGTACCATCCATATCTAACATAGTCACAGCACAAGTCAAGCAGCAGCGCATCCAGCAGTCGTGTAGCTCTACCTAGCTCGTACGTACATGCATCCCCTCTTGCAGTCTTTGTTCTACTCTGCGTCCATCTAAACGTTCACGACTGAACACATTATGCATTTGTGCTGCCGATTGATCTCAGGAGCGAGGAGAAAAGGGGGAACAGAAGATGAGCACCGCCAAGACGTCGTGGCCGGAGGTGGTGGGCTGGCCGGCGGCGCAGGCCGTGACTCAGGTCGGCACCGACAGGCCCGACGTGGCCATCGAGGTGCTCCCGTCCGGCACCAGCGTGGCCCCTGGGTTCAACGGAGAGCGGGTCCGTGTCTTCTTCGACGGGACCGGCAGCGTCGCCGCCACTCCATCGGTTGGTTAAGCCCGCGCCGCCATCGCTTGCCGATGTTATCGGTCGAGGCCGGGTGTGTACTTTATGAATGGGAGCTCTTAGCTGCCTTGAGGCTGAGGCCGGGTGTGTACTTTATGCGGTTGTATTGCCTCGATGTAATGTTTTGAATTTAATAAAACACTCCTACCTTTTACCAAAGAAAAGAAATGAGTGGAGACCTTCATGCTGTAAACGTAGTGGGCTTGAATGAACCCAACAAATGTTGGTAGTCCAACACAGTTTTACCATATAGGTTCATACAGGTGAATCCAATTCCGGGCTTTTCTGGCTTAGCCCTGGCTTAATGCTTAATTACTTTGACATGAAAAATGCAGGTTCACACAAACCGCGCATTTACCAATTTGTGCACATTTCTTTTGAGCGAGGAGATTTGTAGAATTACCGGTAGTTTACCAACAGACAACCTGTATGTTTTCTCTCATATGCAAAGGCGGGTTACTATTCTTAGACACGGCTAGTACAAGTCATTGACTACACAGGCAAGCAGAGTAAATAGCAAAAAACTACTAGTTTACAGGCTAGGGTTCCAAAAAACTACCAACTTTTAATTTTTCTCAAAAACCTACCAGTCGCGTGGTTCGCTGTTTCAAAAAACCCAAAACGCCCGTGACTAGCGATTTAACCGTTTTTCTGACCGTCTGGACCCACATGTCATGCCATCTGGCCACGCGCGCTCACGGCGCGGCCCGTTGACGGCCATTAGCCCATGCGGTCCGGTCGGAACCAAAGCCGCCGGTCGGTCGCACTCGCTCTCCCTCTCACCCTCACTCTCCCCCCCCCCCCCCCCCCCGCACTGACCTAGGTTGGCGATGGCGGCGCCGCAGCGAAATGGCGTCGGCGGCGAGTTTTTGAGGCAAGGCGTCACCGGCGAGGAGGGCGGTGGACATTCAGCGGTTCAGGCATGGCTAGGCAGCTCTAGCTTCCCAGCGCAGCGGTCGCCGCGGCCATCACCGCCCGTGGCTCAGGTGGATCGAGAGAGCTCAGATCTGGAAGTCCGCGCTGCTAGGGCAGTGGCCAAGTCCATCCACGCGGATCCAGATGGCGGCCACATGTGGGCTTCCGCGTTTGGTGGAGTGAAGTAAGAAATTTCAGTAGCAGTTACAGTTTTAGTTGAGATTTTAAAATTAGGGTTAGAAGATGATAGTTTTAGGTTTAGTTAGGTGTAGAAGATAGTGCAGTATTGGGAATGAGGAGTGTAATTGTTTGTTGGCATGCTTATGCATTTTAGTAATGTTCAGTACATTTCATCATTGTTTTAAGCTTCAGTTAATTGAAAAATAAATGTTTTTCAATTAAATCTCCTACAGCTTAGATGAAGACATTTGGGAAATGAGGCTGCATTTCCAAGGAACAGATAATATGGAGAGAAAGTATTCAGTTTCTTCAGATATTAGTTATCTGACCATATTAGCATTGGCTGAGTTGGAGGGGTATGGAATGGAGGCTTTTCTGACTTATGTAAAGGAAGAGGGAAAGGGCTTGGAGGGGGTGGAGGTCCTGGATAGGAGGAGGCATTAGAGAAAATGTTTGACTTATTTGTTGATAAGAAGATCCTGAACATCACTGTCAGAAAGCCTACTGATCCAAGCCCAGCACATATTAATATGGATCACAGCTTGCTTGAGGAACAGATTCCCATTAGTAATGTTGGTGAGGAAGTATAGTGTTTCCCAACAAGGTGTCCTGTATCCACTCCAGAATGCAACTTTGGCACCAGAAATCCCTGAGGAGCCCTATCTTAACACACAACATAGTTGTAATTTGAACAAGGGGAAAAATGTTGTGGACGAAGAAGAAGATGTAGAAGTAGAACATAAGGAAGATGAAGATGAAGATGAAGATGAGATGGACCAATCTTCTTCAGATTTTGAGTTTTTTAGGGGTGATTACAAAGGGCAGACAATATCATACAAGGCTTGGTGTAGGGGTGAAGATGAGGCTGGCACAGGGACAAGTCATAAGCCTAGGGAAGAGGAAGATACTGCAGAGCACTATTGTGGAGCAAACTCAGAACCATCAGAGTTTTGGAAGGAAGACCAAATCCTTTCTGAACATGAAGAACCCTCAGTTGTATCAGAGAAAGGAGCAAAGAAGCTTAAGCCTGTCAGAAAACCAGGCCCAACTATCAACTCACACAGTGAGCCTGAAAACATCAAGTTTGAAGATTTTGTGCCTGAACCTGATGAATACTGCTTTCCAGGTGATTTTGGCCTTAGTGATGAAGAAGAAGTTCCAAGGTTGCCTTCTGGTAGGAAGAGAAGGTTGAAGAAGAGGAAGGAGAGGAGGTGGTATGATCCATCAGTCCCTGATGCACATGAGAAGTTTGCATTGCATTTGTGCTTCCTAAATGTTGTGGAGTTCAGAGAAGCACTAAGAAATTTCCATGTCAGGACACTTAGGAATTTTGAGTATCACAGAAATGAACCAACTAGGGTTATTGCTTGGTGCTCTGATAGAAAGCAATGTTGTCAGTTTTACATAGTGGCCTCTAGAATAGCTAATGAGTCAACTTTCAGCATCAAGAAGATGAATTTGGATCACACTTGTGGAGCAACTGGAGAGAGCACCAAGGTTACAGTCAATTGGGGTGCCAAGGTGAAAGAACATGTGGTGCCCCCATGTTTGATTTTGGTAATTGATGACAATCTCTATGGACTAATGGTTGCCTTGAGTTATATTTGAAGGATTTGTCCATAGGCATCTCTTGAAGTCCATGTGTTGGTTTCAAGGAGTTTATGTGGTGACCAAGGTGTTATTAAGGAATTATCCAAAGATTGGTCATGTGAGAATTGAGATTTTTCCATAGGCATCTCTTGAAGTCCATGTGTTGGTTGGTTTCAAGGAGTTTATGTGGTGACCAAGGTGTTATTAAGGAATTATCCAAAGATTGGTCATGTGAGAATTGAGCTTATTGCAAGCATGTCTTGAAGAAGAAGATTGTGTGATCATTCATGTTTACCTTCAAGACATCATCCAAATGAAGAGAGTTGGAAAGAGTCAAGGTTGATCAAGACTAAGTCAAGAGTGAATCAAGTTGATCAACACACAAAGCGCACAAGATGTACCGAGGGATCAAGCGATCCCATGGTATGGTAAGCATTGTCAATTACGCTTTGTGTACTAACCCATGGTCTTCGTGAGAGTTCTTTGTGGGGTTTGGTTGCGGTGTGCAAGTTCAAGTGAAGTGGGCAAGTTCAAGTAAAGCATCACGAAGAGATCAAATGCTTGAAGCCATTGTGGTGACAATAGACTTGTGAAGATGTGCGGAAGGGTGGCTCACCCATAGTGGAGTATGGGGGAGCAATCAACTAGTCTTCATCGAGCCAACGCAATCAAGAAAGGTGGTCCATCTTGAGGGAGTCAAGATCGTCATCATCTAGCTCAAGTGGACCATGTGCAAGGCAAAGGTTTGCTCTTGATAGGTTTTCTATTTTACCGGTCTCATGATGGTAGTTGGGAGACCGGGTTATAGGATCGATTGCCGCACTATCAAGGGGGGTTCTCGATGAGTAGCTTGATCGTATCGTTCATAGAGAGCTCAAACCATTGCATCATCTTTATTGGTTCTTGTTTGGTTCTTCTCTTTGTGAGTTTTGGAGCTTATGGTCATCTTGATGACAAGCTCGAGTTCATCGAAAATGGAGTTCACTCGCATCTTCTATGATGTTTTCAATGTTGGAAGGTTATGTCGGTTCTTCTCGGTTGGAGGTTTTACTCCTCTATTTGTTGGCATACCTCCCCTGCCTCTTCTTACTATAACGTTTTGATGCTACTCGTCGTCTTGTATCCAACAAGCTTGAGTTTGCTCAATTCGGAGTTCATATGAAGAAGTTTTGGCAGTTCTGTTTTTCTCCCTGCGGTAGTACCGCGGTGGCAGCGGTAGTACCGCTCTACTACCGCCTCGATTTTGGGTCTGCTCTTTTCGTGTCGGGTTCAGCGGTAGTCGCGCGGCAGTAAGGCACGGTAGTACCGCCTATAAGCGGTAGTACCGCTTCGGTCGAGCGGTAGTACCGCTTCGGTCGAGCGGTAGTACCGCTACTGCATTACTGCCACCGTACTCTGCTCTGTCCTGCCTCCTTCGGGTGAGTGGTAGTACCGCTTATCGGCGGTACTACCGCCCCAAGGTTCTTGGTAGTACCGCTCGTGTGCGGGCTGAGCACATAACGGTTGGATTTTCCCCCTCCTATAAAAGGGGGTCTTCTTCCCCAATGAACCTTATCCTTTGAGCTCGTGTTCTTCCCCCATTGTTGACCTTCTTCGAGCTTGCTAACTCTCAATCCCTCCATGGATTCTTGCTAGTTTTTGAGGGAAAAGAGAGAGGAGATCTAGATCCACATTTCCACCAATCACTTTCTCCTCTATGTGAGGGGAACCCCTTGGATCTAGATCTTGGAGTTCTTGGTGTTCTCCTTCTTGTTCTTCCTCTCATTTTCCTCCCTAGCATTAGTTGCTTCGGTGGGATTTGAGAGAGAAGGACTTGGGCACTCAGTGTGCCCTTGCCATTGCATTTGGTGCATCGGTTTGAGTTCTCCACGGTGATACGTGGAAGTTACAAGTTGAGAAGCTTATTACTCTTGGGTGCTTGGTACCCTTGAGCTTGTTCCTCTTGGGTGCTTGGGCGCCCTAGATGGTTGGTGGTGTTCGGAGTTCAATCATTGTGGTGTAAAGCTCCGGGCAAGCGTCGGGGTCTCCAATTAGGTTGTGGAGATCGCCCCGAGCAAAGTGTACGGGTTCGGTGACCGCCCCCAAGGGTTGCCATTTGTACGGGTTCGGTGACCGCCCTCAAGGGTCCCTTAGTGGAATCACGGCATCTTGCATTATGCGAGGGTGTGAGGAGATTACGGTGGCCCTAGTGGCTTCTTGGGGAGCATTGTGCCTCCACAGCGCTCCAAACGGAGATTAGCATCCGCAAGGGTGTGAACTTCGGGATACATCGTCGTCTCCGCGTGCCTCGGTTATCTCTTACCCGAGCCCTTTACTTATGCATTTTACTTTGTGATAGCCATATTGTTTCTTGTCATATATCTTGCTATCACCTAAGTAGTTTTTCTTGCTTAGCATAAGTTGTTGGTGCACATAGGTGAGCCTAGTTGTTGTAGGTTTTGTGCTTGACAAATTAACCGCTAGGTTTATTCCGCATTTGTTCAAGCCTCAACCATGATTATTTTAAAGAGCCTATTCACCCCCCCCCCTCTAGGCGACATCCACGATCTTTCACAAGGTTTGTGAGGATACCATTAGATCAAACCCTAGAGGTGGTGTTGAGATAATTCTGTCATACACAAAGAAAACATTTGGTGTTCATGTGCCTAAAAGCTTGGCATATAGGGCAAGGAAGCAAGCACTTGAAGTTGTGCAAGGAGATCACAAACTCCAATATCACAGACTAAGGGACTATCTCCAGTGTGTGCTAGATACTAATCCAGGCAGTAGATGCATAGTGACAACAAAAGAGGACCTAGAAAATCCAGCTCCTACCCCCAGGTTTCACTACATGTTCTACTGTCTTTTTGCATGCAAAGAGGGCTTTCTAAATGGATGCAGGCCATTCATAGGTACATGATCCTTACACATATATCTAAGATGGTTGCATTCATGTTATTTACAACTAATGTGATCATATTTTCAAGTTTAGATGGTTGCTTCATCAAGCTCAGCACTAGACAACAAATATTGGCAGCTACTGGCAGGGATGGGAACAACAACATCTTCCCCATTGCATTTGGTGTTGTTGACAAGGAAGAGACAGACAGCTGGACATGGTTTCTCACACAACTTAGAACTGTTATTGGGAGTGGGAACAAGTTTGGCAAGTACACAATTATGTCTGACAGACAAAAGGTATGTGCTCCACTTCTCTTGACCACCACACTTTAAACTTACCATCATACTTAGCCATCATTCTAAGCCATCATAATTAACAGGGATTGTTGAATGCAATCAATGATGTATTCCCTGACTCCCCACAAAGGTTTTGTCTTAGACATATATATGCCAACTTCCAATCTGCTGGTTTTAGAGGGGAGGAACTCAAGAAACACTTAGATCAAGCTGCCTATTCCTTCACTAAGAATGGTCATGAAGAAGGGATGGAAAATTTGAAGAAAGAAAGTTTTGAAGCTTGGCAGTGGTTGTCACAGATACCAGACCATACATGGGCTAGATATAAAATGGATACTGTTTGCAAAACTGACCTGGTTGTTAACAACCTTCGTGAAGTTTTCAACAGGATGATATTGGATGTTAGGAACAAGCCAATCAGGACTATGCTGGAGGGCATAAGAACAAAGTTGATGATCAAGTTTCAGAAAATCAGAGAGAAAACAGAGTCATGCAGATGGGAAATCACACCAACATACTCAGAAATTTTAGAAGAAGCCAAGAAGTGGGCTAAGTATTGTGATGCATACATGGCAGGTCCAGGGATCTGGCAAGTGACTAGTAGCTCTGAGAACACATATTGTGTTAACTTGAACAACCATACCTGTGACTGTAGGAGGTGGGACATGACAGCTGTGCCTTGCAGTCATTCCATTGTTGCAATGCAAAAAGTGAAGCTACATCCTGAAGACTTTGTCAATGCTTTCTTCAAAAAGCCCATGTACTGTGAAACATACGAGCATATAATTTTCCCAGTTCCAGGTCCTGACCACTGGCCTCATACACCTGGAGATGACATATCTCCACCAGTGTTCAAAGAAAAGAAGGGCAAAAAGCAAACTGCCAGAAGGAAAGGTGTATTTGAGGTGCCAGCAAAAAAGGACACCTCAAGAATTGGTACTGTCACATGTAGCAATTGCAAGAAGCAGGGTCATAGGTTCAACAATTGTGGTGACCCTTTGAAGCCTAAGTTTCAGATGAGGATGAACAAGCACCAGGTCATTTGAGGCCATGTTTCATTTCAGATTATTGTCTCATTTCATTGTTAAATTTCTTACAATGTTTCTTAATTGTGTAGGAAAATAGAGCAAATTACTCTCAAGCTGGTTCTTCTATGGCTACAAATGCTCAGAGGCCTCCAAGAGTACATGTTGCTACTGCACCTGAACCAAGACCAGCTACAGCAAGAGCTACAACTTCTGCACCTTCACCAGCTCCAGTTGCTACTTCTAGGGGGAAAAAGGGCTGCTTCAACTATTACAGCAGCAATTGCACAAGGAGCACCAGCTAAGAGGAGCAGGCCTAAAACTTCTTCTGCTGCTAACACTTCTTCTCCTGCTAAGAACACCACATCATCTACAGCTTCTCCTGCTAAGAACACCAGATCTTCAAGTGCCCAGAGAAGAACTTTCATTGCACCAAGGCAATCAAATTCAACTGTTGTCCAGGAGGGGTCAAAGAGGATCAGGAAGCCAAGTGGGAGGCTGAAAGACTATTTTTATGCAAGTGGTAACTAGCTCTTGGATTTGGGTAACTTGAGTTCATTTGGTACGGTTCTGTTTGTGTCAGTGAACAAATATGGATGGATTTGGGTCTACTATGGTCTGTAATGACTATACTTTATTTTGTTTCGGAGATATTCAGTCAGTTGACCTACCATGGTTTGTAATAACTACTATGCAGTGTGTTCATTTAGACAGTCATTCCTGTGTTGATTCAGTCGGTACATTTCAGTCAGTGTATCTTCTGTCAGTTAATTCAGTCAGTACATTTCATATCCACTGCATAATTTCATTGAGAGTAGCATAAATACATAGATACATTGGTTCAGAGCAGCATCAAACACCAGTTATTACATAGAATAGAGTAGATCTTACATAGTACACCAGATCTTACATAGAACACCAACATAGAAAGATAGATAGATAGGTATATAGATGGATGGGATGAGATTGACATATCAGTCATAGCGCTCGAAGAAATGGACCCACTTGGCCCTAGTTGCTGGATGAGGAGCCATGACTGCCCTCATCCTTGCCCACCTAATGATCTCCATGAATGACCTTCCCTTGCCACCAGTGAAAACCAGCTCTAGTTCTTCATCATTGCACTTCTCCAGTACCTTGTCGGAGAGTCGGCGGTTGAACTCCTCTTGCTGCTCATCCTGGGCCGCCTCTAGTGCCCTCTGCCTACGCCTCCTCCTCCTCCTCTGTGCTGCTGCTGCTGTCCTAACCTCCACAGCCTCCCCCTCTTCCTCTGTGACATCTCCCATGTCAGGATCCATCTGTAGGGTTTCTTTTGGGTGGCGGCTGGTGGAGTCACTGGGAAAGGGTGGGGGTGGGGAGGGGTTTATATTGACAGATGGATGGGGTTGGGTTTAGTAGTCCTAGGGTTGCATTTGGTCAGAGACTAGTGGGCCACTAAGCCCAATTACCCACAGAAATAATATATGTAGGCTAACAAATAACATATAAAAGATATAAGATCAAGTTGAACACTTAATAGCATACAAGATCCATTTCCACAACTTAGTAGCATAAGAGATCCATTTCCACAATTTAATAGCATAGGATATCCATTACAACACTTAATAGCATAGGTGATCCATTACTACTTAACAACATAGGAAATAAGGTTCTTACACTAGGTTAAACTTCACATTCCCCCAAAATGTACACCCATAATCACTTGCAGTCATGCCAGGCCACATCCTTATATAAAGGCCTTTGGATGTACTTACTTCACCAACATATCACAGCAAGTTCAAGACTCAAGGATGGCCTTGATTTGCTCTAACTTCTCCTTGCTGCCATACCCTTCTTTCAGCAGCTCAGCAACAACAAGCTCAAGTTTTGCCTTCTCCTTCTTAAGAACATCTCTGTCAACTTCAACATCCTTCATAGCCTTCCTGGTGTTCTTGATGATATCAGCTTAGCTCTGCAAAATGCACCTCTGCTCTTTTACAAGTTTGAGCTTTTCCATCTGCACCTCCAACATAGCTTTCTCCTCTAGCTCCTTCTTCTTCTTCTCAAGTTCTTCCTCCTCCACTTGTTTCTGGTACACCTGCTTGTCCATCCTACAATCCTGCCAATCAAACATCTTGGATACATCATCAACAAGCTTGGTGTACTCAATGCAAAGCTTGTCATTTTCAGTCCTAAGCTTGGCCAACTCCCTTTCATGTTCACTCTTAAGCCTGGCCTACTCCTTCTCAAACTTCTCCTTGTCCTGTACCCTTCCAAAGTTCTGCTCATGGAACATCTCCCATAGCTTGCACAAACATCTCTGAAGAACAGTTGGCCAAGGCCCATCAACCCACTCTACAACACCACAATTCACACCATTTTCCTGCATTTATAAATGTGATAAGTTATTACAAATGGACTAGGAGCTTATTTCAATTCCATGATTAACTTGTATAGACTTGATATTTTCTAACAATGCATAACATAAATGAGATATGATAAGTTATTACAATGCCATGATTAAGTTTCCAAAGTAACAAAAATACATATGTGACTGTCATATCAAACAAAGTGTTGCATCATATCAAACATCAGTGAACATACATAGCAGAAAAGTTTATTGGCATCTAACCTGGACTGGGCAGCCATAGAAACGCCTTCCTGTTACAGGCCCTTCAAAAGCAACACGCTTAATAGGCCTCATTTGGTGCAGAATGCACTTAGGATGAGCAAGCTCAAGTTGGCCACAGAAAAGGGGCTCCACAGTGGTGTCTGGTTCCTCCTGCAACCAAAATAACCAACAAACACTAGTTTCAATCTCCACTCAACACCAGAATCAACTTGCACGATTCATTAAACATGAACACTAAAAAAATCCCCAACTCAGCATGAACCCTAACACTGTACAGAGATGAACCCTAGCTTACATCAATCCTACAATCAAACCCCAACCTCACTTTTGAACAAGAATCCTACAACAGCAACACTACACTTAGCAAGATCCATGGCGGTAGCCTCGGCCTACTAGCACCTAACCCTAACCCTAGGTGGCAAAGAACTTACCATAAGTCCGATGTCCATGCTGACGACCTCGCACTCCTCCTCCGAGCTCGTTTCCTCGTCGTTTCAGGAAGGCATGGCGGCAAGGAGGTCGACGGTGACCGACCTCAAAGACGGCGAGCGGCGGCGAGCTCGCACTGGAGCAGGGGAGTGGGAGCAGGGGAGTGAGCGAGCAACGAGTGGGAGCAGGGTGGCGTATTTACCCTGGTTCCGACAGGACCGGACCGCACGGTCTAACGGCCGTCAACGGCCGTGCCGTGAGCGCGCGTGGCCAGGTGGCCTGACATGTGGGTCCAGACGGTCAGAAAAACGGTTAAATCGCTAGTCACGGGCGTTTTGGGTTTTTTGAAACAGCGAACCACGCGACTGGTAGGTTTTTGAGAAAAATTAAAAGTTGGTAGTTTTTTGAAACCCTAACCTGTAAACTGGTAGTTTTTTGCTATTTACTCCAGCCAAGCACCGTATACTGAATTCGCAGAGTTTCGAAATTGGTGAATATGATTCTAGAGATATGCATAATTTGAGTAAGTGGTTTTGAAAATCAACCAGAATGCAAGGAGAGACTAAGTCCAAGTATATTCAGACAAGATTACAGTTATCTTTGGTGCAAATCTGTTAAGAGTTATCTTTGAGTAGGTTATTCCCTTATTTTTATTCTTCAGAATATAATATAAAGATATTGGAGAGAAGGAATCAGGTTTCCGGGCTGGATGAAGGGAAATTTAAACGGGAAAATGTCAAATCGGAACTGTAAGACACTTGATTCTGGGAGAAAAGACAATTCGCAAAATTTGATTTTCTGCCAATTTGGAGCCCAAACAATCGAGCTGTGGCACCAATCTGAAAATCCTGTTTACTGCAAGAGAACCAACAAACTGGATCATTGTCGATAGCTAGACTGACGGCAAGAAACAGAGAAGCAGAGCAAGATCTCTACAAGTTCAGCCACGTAATCTGCAGATATTTACAGATGACCATATTTATCATTACAACAGGTCGCACATCAAACAATACAACGAGAAATCCTGTGGATGTAAAGGAACACACATAGAAATGAATCAGATAATATCATAATAGCACGGTTCGCACAGCGAGCGCCAAAATCTTTAACAGTATGACCACAATAATCGATGCTTCCTGAATTAAATTGCGAACATACACACGTACGAATCAGACTGAAGCAGCAACGATAGCATTTCTTCAGATATTTCCGACGGAATAACAGTGCTGAACAGTGTTACTTCAGATCCAATTAACAGTGCTGAGTGCGCAATTTCTTACAGGATGACAGTCGGAACATAATCTAACTACAGGGTAACATCAATTCATCACACCACGAGGAACCAGGAAAGAGGGGGACTCGCAGAGAAGAAGGCAGGAGCCTAGGAGGAGGTGAACTTGGTGACGGCCTTGGTGCCCTCTGACACGGCGTGCTTGGCGAGCTCGCCGGGCAGGACGAGGCGGACGGAGGTCTGGATCTCCCGGGACGTGATGGTGGGCTTCTTGTTGTAGCGCGCCAGCTTGGCGGCCTCGCCGGCGAGCTTCTCGAAGATGTCGTTGATGAAGGAGTTCATGATGGACATGGCCTTGGAGGAGATGCCGATGTCGGGGTGCACCTGCTTCAGCACCTTGAAGATGTAGATCTTGTACGTCTCCACGCTCTTCTTGGCCTTCTTCTTGCCCTTCTTGTCGCCACCCTCC
This sequence comes from Triticum aestivum, assembly GCF_018294505.1. Classification (NCBI taxonomy): domain Eukaryota; kingdom Viridiplantae; phylum Streptophyta; class Magnoliopsida; order Poales; family Poaceae; genus Triticum; species Triticum aestivum. Next base: position 45,168,033 of record NC_057802.1, read on the forward strand.
TTGCCGGCGGCGGTCTTCCCCGCCGGCAGCCGCTTCTCGGCCTTGGGCTTCTTCCCGGCCGGGACCGGGGCCTTCTCCGCCGCCGGCTCCTCCTCCGCGGGCTTCTTCGCCGCCGGCTTCTTCTCCGCCTTGGGCGCCATGGACGCTGCTGCCGCCGCCGCTTGGAAGGTGGGAGGTGCGGGGTTTCGGTGGGAGGTGGGAGAACTGGTGGGGGATTGCGGATGGGTTGTGGCGAGACGGGGAGGGGATGGAGTGATTTATAGGATGGAAGAGGTGGGCGCTGATTGGTGGAGGGGTAGTGCCGCGGATCGGTGACGTGCAGTGATACCAGCCGTTCGCCGCTGTTGCGATGGACGAGCCTGCACTTCGGCGCGGATCGCTGACGTGGCGAGCAGGTGACGGGTTTCGTTCGGCTCACGCGCGCACGTAGAAATTGGAGGATCCCTCGAAAAGAAATGTAGCAATATGTTGAGGTACATTTTGATACATTTTCGAAGAAATTGGCCATGCCACGCTGGCGAGCCACGTGGGAAGAGTTAACAGTTAGTTAGTTGACGGCGATAGACGGAAATGTATAAAAATGTACCTCAAACACAAATTATAGGGTTAATTTATGCATTTTTCAAATTTATTTATGAAATTGTACCCGTCATGCAAGTTTACGTAATTAACTCTTTTGTATTATTTCCCTGTACTAACCTTTTAAAGGAATGTGAGTATCAGTTCAATTATGCAGTTTGTTGTATTAGACAAATTATTATTTTTTGCAAGGAGGACCCGCGCTGGGACGGCCTGGAGGAGGCCTTCGCCCTCTCTGCTGCCGGGGACTGTGTCATCCCCGCGTCGTCGTCGTCGCTCCTTGAGCCCAAGGCCTAGCCGCCTCCCATGGAGCCCGAGCCGAAAAGGTACGCGTGGACCGGCCAGCTCCGCGAGTGCTTGAGTGCCCTGTTCAAGAATTTATCCGATTAACCAGTTAACTTGTCGATTAATCCCTACTCATAGGGTCACCGAGTAGCCGATAAACTAATACATCGTCTGATTAATTGATTAAATGGTCGATTAATTTGCCGATTAGCCTATTAATCCCCTACTCGCCAGCCAACCGAGCAGTTACCAGTTAACGATTTCCTCAACAATGGTTGAGTGCGTCGCCCGTCCGACGCCGGAGCAAGAGGCGACGTACCACCAACAATGGAGGGCTCGCGCGCTGGCGGAGGAGCGCGTCGAGGGCGAGCGGCGGATGCAGGTGGAGCGCGAGCAGGAGGAGCGTCGTGCCTGCTAGGCACGAGAGGAGGAGAAGCGTCGAAAGAGAGAGGGAGAAGGAGCGCGCCCGCCGCACAACAGTGCAGTCGGCTGTGCAAAACGGCATGGGAGTGGGAGGCGGCATTCCCGTGGGCTTGGTCGGCGCCGGAGTTGATCGACCTCACCGGCCCGTGGAGGACGACAACGCCTAGGGCAGCGCGCAAGGAGGCGCAACCTTTTTAATGTTTAATTTAAGTTTTATTAATGCTTAAGTGGACTTTGGCCGGAGGTTGACTAGCCGTTTAACGTTTGATTATGTTAAGTTTGGACGCATATCTTTTTTAATGACGCGCAAAAAAATACGTCAGGCTAGCGTTGGGTGCAAGTGTCGACCCAAACAAAATAAACAGACACATTCATCTTCTCGGCCGAGCCAGCGTTGGGTGCAAGTGTCGACACAAACAAAAAATACGGACACATATGTCTTCTTGACCGACCCAAACCGATAAAATGCATGTCCTTTTGGGTCGCCACGTTGGAGTTACTCTTAGGACTCGACCAAAATCTCTCAATAGGAATCCATGACAAGATTTGTTTCCTTGTTGGTTGTACTTTTTCTTCGAGTATTGTTGGTTGTACTCAGCATGTACATTTACATGTTCTTGCTACATATGTTGGCTTGCCTTTATGATTCTCAGTTTAATTTCTCGTAAGATTTCATTCATACAAACGATCAGTCAGGCAGAAAGTACAGTACGTGTGAAACAGCAAATACTGAGCTGGCAACTATCACAACATGATTTCGTTGGCCACATATCAAAATAATAATAATAAAAGGGACGAAAATGAAAAAAAAAATCCAGTTTCAACTACATATTTTCTACATAACTACAGGATATGTGTTGAACATGTGATAATCCCAGTGACACACAATATAACCACATACTTTCCATCATACTACATATTTCCCGTTGCAGCAACTCAACCTTCTTCAATCATCACAGTGGAACACAGGGCATCAACATACTAATACCTATTAGAGCAAAACACACACACACACACACACACACACACACAAGAAGCTACTACTGCCCAGCATTACATCCTACTTGATTTGACAAAACATTTACACCTTAACAGTCAACTTCACATTCCGGCAGTTCTATCTCCATTTAGATCGACATGAAGTCGGAATGTAAAATAGTGCCGCTGAGGTGAAGATCAGAACATGCCATCATCAGCCATCAAAGCTGTCTTAAGAGTTACCAAGAAAGTTTAATGTGCAAGCGATGTATCAACTGCCATTGAGAGATGAAAAGATGCTGTTACTCCTTGGGCAATGACGGATCATGAGGCTGTGAGACGAAAAATTTAGCGTTCTCCGCAACCTCTGCTTCAACCACAGCCTCCAGGAGTATATCTGAACCTTTTGGCTCACCTGTTAAGATGTAACACGGAACATATATTGGTCTGGCAGTGATAGGAGAGTTGTTGAAGTATATAACTTAAGAGCATGTACAGTGGTTAATAAGGCAATTTTCTCTTATGTATTCCATGTCATCTAGAGAAGACAAAAAAAAAAACATGTTATACAATGCATTATATGTTAGTGTTAGCTCTAACAATTGTGCTTTTATGATCCTAAAATCATGGGTTGGTTGAAATTAAATTAGAAAACGTGCAAGTCTTCCTCTGTATAACTACATGACTTAGTTTTGTGATTAGTTTTTTCTCTATGACTATCACTAACAACTTCTTGACTCTTGAGTTATATACCACTAATAAAATGTACGAGTTCACTGAATAAGTCAATTAATACAGTGGTGGCACTAGCAAACAAATAGATGTTCGGAGTTAAGATCCTTGTTTATGTACCTGCGTGTTTTGGAAGCAATCCAGCACTTTCAGCTGATATTGGGAGTACATTTAGCAGTCCATTGCTCTCCTTGAATTGTTCTCCGTAACTCACACTCATGGAAGAACTCATCTTAGTTCCTGGGGATACACTTAGCCTGGCATACATCATTGCTTGGCTGTGCAGATTTGTAGAGCTTGCATTCGCTGATTCCATGTCCTACAGGAACCAACAAGCAATGCCTAATAAACTAGTCCATGCATTAAAATTGTCGAGACAATGTCATCATACCTTAGATGTCATTGCAAATTTATTAGTTACATCAAATTTTGTAGCTTCAGCTGGTTTTTCTGACATATTGGTAAAAGGAATCATTAGTCATCAAATCAAATAAAGCATGGAAAAAATACTGAATCGGAAAGGAACAAACATGGTACTATAGTGAATGAAAGACATTATAATCACCAGAGTTCTGAATTCCGTCAGAATTATTTAATCTCCTGGTAAATTGATCAGGATTTTTTCTACAAAAGCTCTCAATTTCATCACGAATTATACTGCGAATATCATCACGAAATTCTCCAGACTGCATAATCATAGTAAACTCTGTCAAGTAGACTTAAATTGCCACAGCCCTAGAATATGGTAATATAATAAATGCATTAGAGAGCATTGCACGCATCATGTTTAACTTTAAATTAATTTTGAATTGAGAGAATTTTCAAAACCTCATGTTTTTGTTGAAGGGCAAAACCCTAAATGTTCTTCAATGTATCCAAAGTACCTTTCTAAATCCTAGAAATTTTGGCAAGAGCTTGTAACAAATATCAGATTCTTCCCAAAAAAGTTAGAAGTTCAAGAAGAATTATTTTGGGCCTTGAATTTAAATCATTATTGTATTTGACTCAACTTGTACCCGAATGAAATCACTGCTCCCACAATGCCGCCTGAACTGCCGATCTTCAATGCCGCCAAAAGGGCGGGAAATTGGGTGGGATTTACCAGCTTGTGGAGACAACCACTCAATCCACAGAGAAATCACCGCCGATCCATGGATCAGTAAGTTCTGAGTACCAATTTGTCAGATCCCAGTGGGGATCCAACGAAACTGACAAAGAAATCAAGCAATTTGCAGAACAGAACTAGCATTTGAGGCCGATCGAGGAGATCATTCTATACTACTGTAGCTATATATTGTATCAGGTTCTAGCCATTGAGACAGAATAACAAGGGGGATAATGGAAATGTTGCCACAGTACGGCGTTATATAGGCGCAGTAATTCTTGGAGTAAAAGTAACTGCAGTTAATCCAAAGCGTTAAATTTGCCTGAAGCCATCATAGCCATCAAGCGAAGCGAGATAGGGCATCCGATAACTGAAATTTATCGACACTTGAGAGACATCTTCAGAACAGATGTAGAGGCTGACACATATCCAAACCTAAATTGCATTTCTATGAAGCATCCTACACATTTTATGCTATAGCGTGCTACTTAAAACAATAGGATGAACTATGTAGAAGTGCATTTGGGCGTTCAGCCCAACAATGAACTATGACAACGTTACCGTACATCAATGTATGCAATAAATAATTCAATTAGTCAAATACTTATATTAAGACAGAGAAAATGAGATGTTGTCATACCTGAGTTGCAGAACCATCATATGTTCCTGCTTCAGTCATGCCCTCTGATGTTTAAACAAAGGTCCTATTAGTGTAAGCCAAATGCAGTACTCTGAACTTCTGTAGTAATCATATACAAAAAGTTACCGGTGTTGTGCTGCCTTTTGATAAACTGGCCAGGAGTTATTCTAGATAAGTTCTGAACTTCATAACCAATTGATTGTAACTTTGACATGGCATCTTGAAGCTCCGTATTAATCTGAGTAATGGAGGGGCGTAAATTAATTATGCATAATAATCAAGAATTTAACCACGAGAATGTTTCAATTATGTTGAATAGCATGAACTATTAGCAAGTTAGCATGGATAAATCATTCAATCTGTTCCAATTTATCATTATTACAAATAAAAAGCAGTCTACTAACAGCATATGTAACATGTGGAGCTGTAGCTAGCAACTATTTTTCTGAAAACAGCTAACTGTAAGTTTCCTTTGCTTACAGATATTATGACTTATGACCCATCATTGTTTTTGTACAAACAAATTTACATGAACTTAGGTATGGGTGGTTTGGTTACTGAGTCAATGCACATAATGCAAAGTTCTGCCATGGTCTCTTACAAACAGCTGCCTATCTATCTTACACTGTGAATAAACTAAATGTCTTCAAGAAACCAAGGCTCTTTGATGCGGAGCATCCCATGGACATCACCTGAACCCATCATCATCAACCCCACAAGCTCCAAGTGGACCAATGACAAAGGCTCGTGCACAAGCTATCGGAACCGAGGTGACTTCCTATTCGAACTCCCTGTGCATTCATGTGAGACATGGTTACCACCTCACTCCGGAACCTTGTGCATTCTTAGGTGTGAAGGGATCAAGCATGGAGAAGTGAGGAATGAAGGCCAGGCTATGGAAGAGAAGGGGATCGAAGAGGAAGCAAGGTACACCAACAAGGAGCTCAACCTGCTGCAAACTGCCAAGTCAGACAGTCCGACTTGTGTTCGAGTTAGTGTCAGATACCTGACGGAACATATCCAACATTCAGTTACTGTAGCTCTGGACAGATAATGCTTCGCCAGGATCGGACGGTCGTCATTGCTTCGTCCCTGCTGGACTCCGCTCGACGGCTCAGATCAACCCTCTACTATTTACTGTCCAGTTGTCGTATTACTATTTACCCTCATATTACCGTTGAGTAAATTCCCGCCTATATAAAAGCCAGGCTGTGGCTGTGAGAGGTTTATGCTTTTCTATTGTATTTGGCTGAGAGGCTAGAACATGATACCCAAACCGTATCAATACAGATCGAGGCCATGGATTCGGTCAGATAGATAGCGAAATTCCGTTGTGATTTCGAGTAATCTATCCTGAATCCGCCATAGATAGGACTGGGATCTGACAAATTGGCATCAGAGCGCAGTTTTTCCTCGGCAGCAGGGTGCGGATTGGAGGCGCGGCCGGGAAATTCCCCACCCTCCTCTCCCTGATGTGTGGCGGCGGTAGATTCATTCGGCGGCGGCCCGCTGGGCGTTACTGGTTGCTGAATCGCATCGATTCAGTGGTAAAATCCCAGGTTCACGGGCGAGTGGTGCTGCTCTACGGAGGCGGGTTTTCTGTGGCGACGGCTGGGTTGACAGACGAGATCAGGTTCGATCCAGTGGTAAAATGCCTCTCTCCTTCCTTAGATCAAGGCGATGGGGCGCAGCGCGAAGAGTTTGGACAAATCGGACTTTCAGGAGGTGCTGTCCATGAAGGACGAATTCCTTTCTCAACAGCAATCGACGACAGATCTGAGAGCGGACGTCAATTTGCTCAAGGCCGACGTGGTTTCCATTCATTCTTCACAAGGTGAAATCTCTGAACAAGTAGGAGATGTTCAAAAGGCTGTCCTCGATCTGGGAAAACAGCTAGCTGCTATGAGCTCTGTTCTGAAAACTCTACAGCCACAGAGCTCTAGGAATGCTGAGAAACAGCCGGTTACTGAAGACTTGGAGCATGTTAAATCTCCCACTCTGCAGCAAGGTCAACTAGAACAGCATAATACCAGAACTGAAGTTCTCAGGAAACAAATGGAATTGGAGAAGGAACTCAACAGGCACTGTGAGTCTGTAAAAATTTGCAACAGCCACCTGATGGTGTCAATGACCATACACCTACTGCTCCTTCTCCAGGGCAAGCTCATACTCCTGCTTTCAATCAATTCAACCAAAGCAGGGAGAGACAGCTTTGGCAAGGTTATTTCAAGACTTACGAACAGGAAATGAAAGCATAGTTCCATGAAGTCTATAACAAAAGGGCCTAAGATGGATTTTCCCAGATTTGAAGGAGAAGATCCTGTGGGATGGATTAGAAGGTGCAATAGATATTTCCAAATGGCTGCAGCTCCTGAGAATTACAAAGTTTCATTGGCACAGCTCTATATCATTGGAGAGGCTGATGTCTGGTTAAGGAGGTCTGGGCTATTGAAAAAGTAATTGACATGGCCTGAATTCTGCACTGAATTGACATATGTGGGCCTTACTTAAGAAAATTCTTGTTAGTTTTCTTTGATGATATCCTGATGTACAGCTCAAATCTGAGTGACCACATCAAGCACTTGCAGATAATTTTCTCTCTTTTGAGGAAACATCAGCCATTTGCCAAAATGTCCAAATGTGTCTTTGCTGTTCCCCAGGTGGAATATTTGTGACATATTCTCCCTGCTGATGGTGTTTCTATTGATCCCTCTAAGATTCAAGCAGTTGCAGATTCGGTTACCCCTACTACTGTCACTCAGTTGATAAGTTTCTTAGGGCTGGCTGGTTACTACAGAAGATTCACTAAGAATTATGGGATCATGTGTAAGCCACTGCATGACATGCTCAAAAAGGGCCAGTTCATGTGGTCTGCAGCTCAGGACACTGTTTTTCAGCAGGTGAAGCAGGCAGTGATCTCTGCCCCTGTTCTTGCATTAGCTGATTTCTCCACTCCTTTTGTACTGGAAACTGATGCCTCTGGCACTGGAATTGGAGCTGTACTTATGCAAAATGGAAAAGCATTGACTTACTATAGTGCAGCTCTTTGCCTAGGAATTCTGTCATGTCTACTTATGAAAAAGAAGCACTAGCTATAGTAGAAGCTTTGAAGAGGTGGAGACACTATTTTCTGGGAGCAAAGTTAATTATAAAACAGACCAGCAATCTCTGAAGTTTATTGACTTACAGAAGGCATTCAACATAAGCTAATGATGAAGTTACTGGAATTTGATTTTTCCATTCAGTACAAAAAGGGTATCTACAACAGAGTAGCAGATGCTCTTTCTAGAAAAGTTCATCAGCTCATGACTCTGTCTATGGGAATTCCTCTCTGGGCACAGGATTTATATGACAGCTACTAACAAGACAGTCTCTACAAGCCCATTTTGGAACAGCTGCTCTTATACAACAATGCCTCCCCTACAGAACACTCCTTTCACTCTGGAATCATCAGATATAAGGGCAAGATTGTTGTGGGTGACAATACTGAACTGAAAACAAAACTGTTGGCAGCCCTACATTCCTCTCCTATTGGAGGACATTCTGGTATGAGGGCTACTTATCAGAGAATTAAGAATATTTTCTTTTGGCCTGGATTGAAGAAGTTTGTGGAGAATTATATTGCACAGTGTCCTGTTTGCCAGAGAGCCAAAGGTGAGCTTTGTCTTATACCTGGTCTCTTAGACCCTCTGCCCATTGCTGATATGGCCTGGCAACACATTACCATGGACTTTATAGAAGGATTGCCTAATTCTCATGGGAAGGAGGTGATAGTGGTGGTAGTAGACAGATTTACCAAATATGCCCATTTTATTCCACTTTCACACCCCTATACAGTTCAGTCTGTTGCTACAGCCTTCTTGGAGAACATTATTAAGTTGCATGGCCCTCCTAAACTGATAATATCTGACAGAGATAGAATTTTCACCAGCCAATTGTGGAAAGACATATTCACTGGCCGGTGCAGCAACGAACCATAAGCAGAGACGGCAACAGTAACAACTCCTGCACTTGCGCCAGTGCAGCAACGAACCATAAGCGCACGCGGCAGCGGCAACAAGCAGATTGGATTTTTTTCCTTTTGTACTGGTTTTTCTATTTCATCTCTAGTCTAGCCGATTTACCATGTAGACCAGCAGGCAACTAGGCATGTGCCTTGTTTGATGTTGTGTTTCAACTTCAAAGTGAGGTCAGTAGCAATTAGGCATGTAGGTATGCAGCTTGTTTGATTGACGGGCATTCAAAGAAGTATGGTATAAATTTTACTATTTGTTAAAGTATAGAGAGGTTCGCTATTGTTTCTTTTCAGGTCTAGGAGCATTTTTGAATTATTATTTTGACATAATGTTTACTCGAAGGCAGTTTTTAAAATTGGAAAAAAGAAATGGAATACTTCAAAGCTCAGTTTTTAAGTATTGTTAATGCTTTTTCATGTTTCTGCTAGTTGAATTTCATGAATTTTGGTTCAGTAGACTTGCATTTGAACCTAAATTTTTAAAGCTTAAATGTTTGCCCCGGCTAACTCCAATTCCTAGATCCGCCATTGAGTAAGACATGGTTTCACGTGGCACTAATGAGAAAATGTACGCACAAAAATCAACTACACAATCAGCAAAGTACCTTCTTCGCTGCAGTCTGCTCGAAGATGTCGTCCATCTGCCGGCGGTAGAGCATGAGGCGACCGACCGCTCTCCCGGTCATCCTCCCTGCCACCCTTGCCATCTTGATCATGTCACTGGGCTCTGCCAAGAACAGATGAATCAGATTATAAGGAAAAAAAAGGACCCGCGCTGCAGTTCCTCACAAATTGAGAAGAGAGAGCTCCCCAAATCATCTTCTTATGGCAGCAATTCGCAACATAACCTATCCAATTTAGCAGCTCAGCCAGGCAATGAGGTCAAACGAAAGGCCAGAGAAAAGAGAGGTGCTGCGGCTCCAAATCTTACTCATCATCACGGAGCAGGCCCCGAGGATGACCAAAAGCTGGCTGGTGGAGACGCCCAGCATCTTGTCCGCTGGAACCACCGACCCGCCGGCAGGAGAGATAGGAGATATCGCTGCCTGGCGAGGGCGGCGCAGCTGGTGCGCGGAAGCTGGCGAGTTGCGGTGCGGCCGTGACTCGGCTTTGGGCTGGTCCAGGGGTGGTAGGCCGACTGTAAAGAATTATGTGGATTGAATAGTCAATGATAGTAGGGGAAAGAATAAGAGGTTGTAATGAAATCCAATCTTTCGTTGAAATCCTGTTCCGTTTGCTGCAGGACAAGGTCATTCCATCACACAATTAATAAACCAAGCCATATCACATATGCTACAGAAAGCATTCGTAATAAATAAACCAAGTCATATATGACATGGTTCAACAACCATTCCTATATATTCAAGTATGATTTTTCCTCTGCCATATCAAAGCACGGACAAACCTTCAATCGGCATATTCAGTCACACAAATTAATATACCAAGCCATATTTGACATGGTCCGGCAAGCCTTATGAACAAATAAACCAAGCCAAAAGCACATGCTGCAGCTACAATGATTTATCCTCCACCATATCAAATCATGGACAAACATCAGTCAATATCCACTAGCAAGCCATCAAATTTGTAAACAGAAGCAAGCACATGCAGTGATATGGCAATATAAATAAACTGGGAGAGCAAATACTATGAAATTTGTTATTCACAAACCTTCAACTGGCCTGCAGGATGTGCCGACCTTGAAACAAGCTGCAAATTCAAGAGAAATAGTTAGCATATAAGAATCCGGAATGGGAGAAATTGGGATTTAAGAAGTGGTTGAAAGTGAGGCGAGCTGACGCCGCCATGGGGTACGGGAGGGGGCGGCGACCAGCTACTACTCCACGACCCGCATCGGACATGGGCGGGGTGGGGAAGGGGTGGGGGTGAGGTCCCCGCATCCAAGATTTGTGGGATGGGCAGGGAAGGGATGGAGACTGGCCGGGTGGGGCAGAGGCGGAGAGGGAGGAGGCACGCGGATGGCCGGAGATGGAGATGGAGATGGAGAGCGGGGACAGAGGGGATCGATGCGGGCCGCATTGGCGATGGGGGCGGGTGCCGGGGGAGCGCTACCGGGCCGAGGTGGAGAGGGGGAGGCCGTTGCTGGCCGGAGACAGGAAGGGAGGGGGAGGAGGGGCGAGGCCGGGGCTCACCTGCGCCGCCGCGTGCCGCCGCTTCTCCCCTCGCCCCGCGCGGGCGCCCCTATGTCTACGGGACTGTCGCGTGAAGACGACCGTAAAATGGGCAGGGCCCAGGCACGCGGGAACCACAGCATCGTTTTTTTTTCACGTTTTTTCTTTTCGTTTTTTGCTTTCCTTTGTTTACTTTAGTTTATACTTCCAAATATTCTAAATAAATATATTATGAAAAAAGTTTGCATAAAAACACTAGAAAAAATGTTATCCAAGAATTTGAAAAGTGTTAAATGTGTATATAGTAAATGTTTCTCATGTATAAAATAAATATAATGTGTGTGAAAAATTTGATAACGTATCAAACAAAATGTTTATCAACCATTTGAAAAAATATGTTAAATAAGTGTTTGTACAATCTTTATCAAGCATTCACATTTTTTTAAATGTGTATGTGTATAGAAAGAATGTTGCCATGTATTAAAAAATGTTAATCTTGTACTTTTAAATTGTTAATCAATCATTTTGAAAAATGTTAAATTTGAATAGAAAATGTTGACCATGTATTTTTTTAAATGTTAATCTTGTGTTTGAATACTGTTAATCAAGCATATGAAAAATGTTAATTGTGTATAGAGACAATGTTTACCATGTATTAAAAAAATGTTAATCAAGCATTTTGCAGAAAAATGCTAACTATGTATAGAAAAAAGTTGATAATATTCAAAAACGTTAATTTTATACATTAAAAAATTTAATAAATCATTTGTAAAAAAAGTTAAATGTTTATAGAAAAAATGTTGACTATGTATTGAAACATGTCAATCTTGTACTTGAAAAATATTAATCAACCATTTTGAAAAAAATATTTACCATGTATTCCAAAAAATGTTAAACCTATACTTGAAAATAGCTAATCAAGCATTTTCAAAAATGTTAAATGTGTATAATTTTTTTTGACCATGTACTAAAAAATGTTAATCTTGTACTTGAAAAATGTTAATCTAGCATTTTACAAAAAAAATGTTAAACGCATATAGAAAATTATTGAGAATGTATTTAGAAAATGTTAATCAAACATTTGAGATAATGTTAAATGTGTATAGAATAATGTTGAGCTTGTAATAATTTTCTTAATCTTGCACTTGAAAAATGTTAATCAAGCATCTTTCAAAAAACATTAAATGTGTATAGAAAAAAGTTGACCATGTATTCAAAGTATGTTAAATTGTATTTGAAAGATGCTAAATGTGTATCGGATATAAATAAAAAATATATATGTATGGACAAAGTAGACATAAAAAATGGTAATCATATATTTCGAAATATTAAGGGTGTATATAAAAAATATTTCTGATGTATAAGAAAAATGTTGAATGTGTACTAAAGGTTAACACGTGTTGAACAAAAAAATGATAAAAAAATCTACAAAAAAACAAAGAAATATGAAGAAAGCCAATAAAACAAAAAGAAAATAAATGAAAAGACGAAGAAACCAATGCAAAAAGAATGGAAACGAGAAAACGAGGAAAGTACAATGAAAAAAATAAAAACCAATTAAACACCAGAAAAAACGAAGAAAGAAACCAAGAAAAGCAAAATAAAATTATGATAAATAAACACATAAAAAATAAAAAAGCAATGACATCCGAGAAAGAAACAAAAAAATAGAAAAAACCCAGAGAAAACTGTGAATAAAATGAAAAAATAGGTGAAAAATGAAAGAAATAACAAAAAATGAAGAAAACCGGAGAAGAAACAAAAAAGAGAAAAGAAAAACATAGTTGAACCAGCAAATTGATCGATCGCTCGCGAGCGAACTTCGCGTGGCAACGATAAAAAAAAGGGCCAACCCAGTTGGATGAGATTCATCATGTAATCGAGGTAGTTTTGTTAGGGCTTGATCCCTAGTATCGATTATATTCTGAGAATGATGTTGCTATAAGTTTGCCATGCTTAATGCTTGTCATTAGGGCCCGAGTGGCATGATTTCAGATCTGAACCGTTTATGTTTTCACAATTATATCTATGTTCTAGATTCGATCTTGCAAGTCATATGCACCTATTACGTGTTATGATTCGTAAGCCCCGGGGTGACAATAATTGGGATACTTTTCGGTGGTGACCGTAGTTTAAGGAGTTCATGTATTCACTATGTGCTAATGCTTTATTCCAGTTTTATATTAAAATGAGGCCTTAATATCCCTTAGTTTTCTTATGGACCCCGCTGCCACGGGAGGGTAGGACAAAAGATGTCATGCAAGTTTTTTTTCATAAGCACCGGTCCAATATTATATTTATGAACTGGATCTAGTTCTGTGTCGCCCTAGGTTATGACTGTTATATGATGAGTATCTTTCAATGAATGCACCGATCCAATGCCTACGAGTTTTCCATATATTGTTCTTGCTAAGTTACTATTGTTTTTGCTACTGTTACAACTACTACAAAACTTTTATTGCTGTTACCGTTACCACTGCTATCATCACTACTACTATCAAACTATCATATTAATGTGCTATTGATCACTTTGCTGCATATATTTAATCTCCAGGTGTGGTTGAATTGACAACTCAACCGCTAATACTTACAAATACTCTTTGGCTCCCCTTGTGTCGAATCTATAAATTTGGGTTGAATACTCTACCCTCGAAAACTGTTGCGAACCCCTATACTTGTGGGTTATTAGGGGCCGAGCTACTAGTCTAGATACCATGGTAACAAGGAGACGAGGTTTTACCCAGGTTTGGGCTCTCTCGAAGAGATAATACCTTACCTCTCGCTTGTGTTTGTATTGATTTGGGATGGAGTATAAAGTACAGGTAATCTACCATGAGATTGTTGCGTGCCACCTACGAGACCTACCCCTTGGTTTATATTGATAACTAGCAAGAAGCCGGTGCATTGCACGGAACATCAAGATGCATTTTTTATAAAACACATGTTGTCATTGACCCATGCAGGAGTAATCTTATGTGTAAAAACTAATGATATCTCGAGAATTTTATCGGAAAAATGGTGTCTCGAGAATTTCATCAACAAAATGATATCTCGAAAAAGATGAGAGATAAGATGAGGAGGAGTGGGGAGTGATAGTGACCGGTGGTCGGACTGGGCGGAGGCATGGGGACGGACGGCGCCGGCAGCGGCCATCGTGCCAGATTGTTTCAGAGACTTTCTTTTTTAATTGCTCAACAATGAGATTGTGGGAGATAAGGATGAACGAGGAAAGGCCTTATATGCAAATGTGGAGATGGGTGTGGGTATCTTTTTGCAAATTGCCATAGTTTCCTTCCTATCCGTCAGATATAGATCAGACGGCTTATATTGCAGGATGGCCGGCACACCATCATCACCAACACTATTTTTTATAAGAGTAGAGATAGGGAGACTAGGGTTACAGTTAAGTCAGCTGCGTATATGGTAATCGTGTTGTAGACGACCTTCAAGTCTTGAAATATGCGTCAAGTCTGCCGGAATATTCCTCGGCTCGGCCCACCTGGCCGGAAGACGACGTGGTGAGTACCTCCTCCACATCATTACGTAGGCTGCGAAGCCTTTTTTTGGGTCCACCTCCCAAAATTTAGTCAATGGATGAATGTTCTCAAGCCCGTTTATAGGCGACCATCACTACTGGAATTAGCTTATTTGCCGTCTGCGAGTTCTTTGCCGTCCGCTGGCGGACGACAAAGAAGGTCTTTGCCGTCCGCTTATAGAAAACGGACGGCAAAGAACAGGCTGACGGCAAATAAGGTCTTTGCCATCAGCCTGTTCTTTGCCGTCCGCTAGCGGACGACAAAGATTCTTTGCCGTCCGCTGGCTGACGGCAAAGAGAGAGCTGGCCCCACTAAACGAACTAATTGGAAAAACTTAACGGCCCTCCTCTTTGCCGTCTGCTAGCAGACGGCAAAGAGGAAACAAAGCGGACGGCAAAGGGTGGGCGGACGGCAAAGAAGTGACCTAACTAACGGCCGGGCCCCACCCCGCCCCTTCTCTCTGTTTCTCTCCCTCTCTCCTCCCCGACGACCAGAGCAGCCCCCGCCGCCCGCCGCCGCCCCCACTACCCGCCGCCACCCCCGCCACCCGCCGCCGCTTGCCCCGTCGACCCACCACCCCGCCGCCCCCACGCGCCGACGCCTCGTCGCCCCACGACCCCGCCGCCCCACCACGTCGCCGCCCGACAGCCCCACCGCCCCGGCACCCCGCCGCCCCCACCACCCCGGCGCCTCGCCGCCCCACCACCCGCCCACCACCCGGCGCCACCGCGGCCCCATCGCCCCCGCCTCCCTGCCGGCTCGGCGCCGCCGCTCACCGCCCCGGCGCCCCCGGCGCCACCGTCGCCCCCGGCGCCACCGCTCCGGTGAGTTATTTTTTTCTGTTTTTTATTTTTTTGCTGTTTAATTGTTAGTGTTAGATTCAGTTTAGTTTTAGTGCTAGAATGACTAGTTTTAGTTATAGTTTTACTTTAGTTTTAGTTTTTATTTTTAGTTTAGTTTATTTTAGATTAGTTTTAGTTTTAGTTCAGAAGAAGAAGCAGAGTAGAAGGAGGAGGAGGAGGGAGGAAGAGGAGGGAGAAGAAGAAAGAAAAGAAGAAGAAGAAGAAGAAGAAGAAGAAGAAGAAGAAGAAGAAGAAGAAAGAAAGAAGAGGAGGAGGAGGAGGAGGAGGAGGAGGAAGAGGAGGAGGGAGAAGAAGAAAGAAAAGAAGAAGAAGAAGAAGAAGAAGAAGAAGAAGAAGAAGAAGAAGAAGAAGAAGAAGAGGAGGAGGAGGAGGAGGAGGGAGGAAGAGGAGGAGGAGGAGGAAGAGGAGAAGAGGAGGAGGAGGAGGAGGAGGAGAAGAGAAGAAGAAAAGGCTGTCACGTGCCCCGACCGCGACCCACACCCCGACCCCGACACGCCACCCCTACACCCCGGCCCGACACCCCGACCCCGACCCCGACCCCCGACACCCTGACACCACACCCCGACCCGACACCCCGACCCCGACCACCTCGACACCCCGACCCCCGACACCCCGACCCCGAAACAACACCCCGACCCCGACCCCGACCCGCGACACCCTGACATCATATATTTTTCGATTTTGTTATGAGAAACATCATATATAATTGTGTTGATCGGGTAGATTTAAACATCATATATATATTTTGATTTTGTTATGAAAAACATCATATATTATTATTCATGTCGGTATTTTTTATGTTGTATTAATTTCGTTTACTCTTTGTCATGGCAGGTGTTGAAAGATGGTGGGCGCTGGTCCGGAGCGCTCCGAGGCCCCTTCTTCGTCGGCGCGTGGTGGGAGGTCTTCCATTCCACCTGCACAAATCCGCCGAGCATTGCTGGACAGTATGGCGACACCGCCGGGCCCTTCTTCATCAACCGTGGTGCCCAGCAGGGGACGAGGAAAGGGAGGGAAGAAGAGAGGAGCTGGAGCACGTGGTCGTGGGAGAGGAGGTAGGGTGACTGCTAGGGTGCCTTCCTCGCCGCCACCCCCAGTTGTTTCACCTGAGCACGTGACTGTAGGGTGCCTTCCTCGCTGCCACCCCCAGCTGTTTCACCCGAGCACGTGACTGCTAGGGTGGAATCGTTTGAGGAGGAGGCTACACGGACTCCGGTCCACGAGCCTTGGGTCCACAGGCCTTCGACCCACGATAGTTGGGCCCACGAGACCCCGGACGAGCACACGTCTGGATGGGGTACCTGGCCGGATCAGCCTGAGGGGCCGAGTGGCCATGCTGATGATGGCGGGGAGCCGACTGATATTGAGGAGGAGGGGGCACCGTCTACCAGCGTGGTTGTACACGGCTCCCGTCCGTGCCGGCGACCCGCGAGCAGAGGTGGTTGATTTTCCCTGATGAGGAGAGGTAAGTGCATTTAATAATTTTGTACCTTCTGCATTCACGTTTATTCAAATATCTAATGTGTTGGCCTTGTCATGCTGCAGGGGTTGGGACCACCATGAGAAGGTCCGCCGGCCCAACTCCGTCCTTGGAGTGCTTTGCCGGCAAAACTTCCCAGGGTTTGTCACGTTGCCTGGTGAGGGTCGGCTTCCAGAGCTTGGATTGAGCTGGGAGCACTACTTGGCTGCCCCGGCCCCGTCGGGTGAGATTATCAACGGTGTCTTGTGCGACACGAGGGCAGACGTGGTGATCAGAAAGTTCTGGGTAATTTCTCCTTTACACAATTAAAAATCTTCAACTAGCTAGTTATTAATTGTACTAATCAATATTGTCTCATTTGATTGCAGACATTCTACAGGTGTGAGGAGGGATACGAGGAGGAGGCGGCAAATGTTATCGAGAACGTCTGCAAGCGCCTACTACAGAACTTACGGCACGAGGCTCGGGTGCAGGCTGTTCGAGACTACTACGCCTTGCGTGGTATCAAGAAGCCCAAGCCGGCGTGCCGCGAGAAGTTCCTGAGTAAGGAGCAATACATGAAGGTAATTCTTAAGGCCTTGTACTTACTTCCTTCATTTAGTAATTCATAGCCGTAGCGCTCAAGTTTCTATTTGCTAACTTAGGCGCCTCCGAGATGGTGTGCGGATCGGATGGATTGTTGGGAGGTGTTGGTCAATGAGTGGTGCTCAAAAGAATGGCTAGCCGTCCACAACGCGGCCAAGGACAAACGTGCCCAAATGGAAGGTGTGCCACACCATCAAGGCAGCTCCAACTTATATCAGTTCGGGCGGAACTGGGTATGTGGTTTGCTTCATGATTCATGCAATTCATTCATCATGCTAGCTTGAGCCCTTTAATTACTAATTTACGTTGTTTCTCTCTTTCAGGCACGCTACAATAAGGCGGATAAGGTGCCAGAGGTGTACGACCTCTATGCCATGGCCCATACTGCCTCTTACAAGAAAGTCAAGGCATTCTCTCCGTCTGACCTCGATGATGCAAACAACTTCACCAACATCTCCTCCCACGACAAGCTCGTGAAATATAGAGATCAAGGGAAGGCGAGGAAAGGGGAGGACTTTAACCCGAGCCAGGGTCCCATTGATCCAGAGCTGGTGATGATAGCTGGTGGCGGGAGGTCCCATGGCTCGATAGCCATTGGAGATGGACTTATCCGTTGTCCTAGCACTCTCCCGGAGATCAAGGCGCGCCAGTCGAGATCCGCTCCTGAGATAAGGCCTCGTGAACGGCCAGTCCAACTCGCCTTCAAGGTTAGTTATACGTACTCAGCTATCTTTCTCCATTACATTGTGTGCGCTTCCATCAATGATTACAAATGCTAACGAGGAGTGGTGTTGCAGGCTGCTATACAGAGTGAGAGAGATAGAACGGAGAAACTTCTGTCGGAGGCGGCGGAGAGGCAGCGGGAGTTGGAGGAGAGGACGACAAAGATGTTGGAGGAGGAGAGGGCACGGAATGACATGCAGGCAAGGGCAATGTACGAGCTCCTTGTGGTAAGTTTCTTCTGCTGATTAGCCAAAACATTCATGTAGTGTTTGTCTCATTACTAACTAGTATGACTGAGTCGTCAAAACCAAATGTGCAGTCTGTGTGCGAGAAGTCCGGTCAGACCGCTCCGCCGATGCCAGTGATTGCTCCTGGGACGACGGTGAGTTTAATTTGAATGGACACTACTTGCTAGTCTTAACATTTGAGTGTCATCATGCTAACGAGACATTGGAAATGATCTTTGGTGCAGCGTAACTCCAGACAAGCATCGCACGATCCTTCTCCAGGTACCGGCACGAGCCAGCCCGCTCCCACACCTCCATGATCACGGTAAGTTTCTCTAGTGTTTTGCTTAACAAATGCATAAAGACCTAGACTTAGCTTTATTTCCTCCAAAATGACTTAATAAGCTTACTGACCTCCAAAACCATCCATTTTACCTAAGTTAGCTCTAAAACGATCTATACTTAGCTTTGTTTCCTCCAAAATGACCAAAGTTAGCTCTAATATGCTTAGTTAACTAGGTTTGCTCAATAATGACATGTACTTAGCTTACTTATGTCAAAAATGGCATAATTAGCTTAGTTAGCTCATAAACGATCCATTTTACCTAAGTTAGTTCTAAAATGATCCATTTTACCTTAGTTAGCTCATAAACGATCCATTTTACCTAAGTTAGCTCTAAAATGACCCATTTTACCTTACTTAGCTCATAAATGATCCATTTTACCCAAGTTAGCTCTAAAATGACCCATCTTACCTAGGTTAGCTCCAAAATGATCCATCTTACCTAGGTTAGCTCTAAAATGATGCATTTTACCTAAGTTAGCTCATAAGCGATCCATTTCACCTAGGTTAGCTCATAAACGATCCATTTCACCTATGTTAGCTCACAAACGATCAATTTCACCTAAATTAGCTCATAAATGTCATATATTCTTCTTCTTCTTCATTTCTTCTTTTCTTCTTCTTCTTCTTCTAATCTTCTTCTTCTAACTTTCTTATTTCCCATTTTGCAGAATTCATTCGCTTCACGGAAGCTTGCATAGATGGAGTGCTTGTTTGGATGAACTATGTTTCTTTTGTATCGATGAACTATGCATGTATGGTAGGATGACACTATTGTAATATGTATGGTTGGATGGATGTATGTGAAACTTGCTATGTATGGTTGATGGAACTATGCATGTATGATGAAATTATATGTGTTGGATATCTCATATGTTTGCTATGAACTTGCCATGTGAAAAATATATATGTATCATCTATTTGTTGTGAAAATGGTTGGGTATAAAAAAACAGAAAAAGAGGCAATGCAGGCTCTTTGCCATCTGCCACCGACGGCAACGGGCTCTTTGCCGTCCACCGCGGACGGCAAAGAAGCCACGTGGCAACCACCTGTGTTTCCTGGCAGCTGACCATTTGGTCAATTTGCCTACAGTGGCAGACGACAAAGGTCTGATGCTCTTTGCCGTCAGCCACGGACGGCAAAGACTGCCGTTAGCCACCTAACGGACTAACAACGAATTTATTGCCGTCGGCTTTCTTTGCCATCTGCGGCTGATGGCAAAGGCTCCTTTGCCGTCTGCGTCTGGAAGCAGACGGCAAAGAAGGTCTTTGCCGATCCTTTCTTTGCCGGCGCCTTTTGCCGTCCGCGACAGACGGCAAAGGCATTTGCCGTCCGCCTTCCATGCCTTTGCCGTCTGCCTTGGCAGACGACAAAGTAGATGATTCCTGTAGTGCATACTCTACAGGCGTGTTTGGTTGCCCGCATTAGGCCCAGCCTGGCCCGCGCGGGGAGAAAGTGGCCTGTTTGGTTGCCTGCATTTACTGTGCGGCCCGCATGGCACGGACCTTAAAGCACACTTGGGCCTGGCTCGCTGGAAACGCTCAGATCGGTAGTTTCTAGCGAGCCAGGCTGAGGCGACCGCACAAGGTGGGCCACTTGCACTAGGGGAGATGGGAGGGATACGAGCTGGTATGCACCCTGTGCGTGCTTATCTTCTCCTACCTCCAGTAACCTTCCCTCTAATTCTGTCCTTCCTAGCCCCTTTCGATCTACACAACGGTGCTTCGATTCGAGGTAAGCTCTGAAGGAAATATGCCCTAGAGGCAATAATAAAGTATTATTTATTTCCTTGTATCATGATAAATGTTTATTATTCATGCTAGAATTGTATTAACCAGAAACATAATACATGTGTGAATATATAGACAAACAGAGTGTCACTAGTATGCCTCTACTTGACTAGCTCGTTAATCAAAGATGGTTATGTTTCCTAGCCATAGACATAAGTTGTCATTTGATTAACGAGATCACCTCATTAGGAGAATGACGCGATTGACTTGACCCATTCCGTTAGCTTAGCACTCGATCGTTTAGTATGTTGCTATTGCTTTCTTCATGACTTATACATGTTCCTATGACTATGAGATTATGCAACTCCCGTTTACCGGAGGAACACTTTGTGTGCTACCAAACGTCACAACGTAAATGGGTGATTATAAAGGTGCTCTACAGGTGTCTCCAAAGGTACTTGTTGGGTTGGCGTATTTCGAGATTAGGATTTGTCACTCCAATTGTCGGAGAGGTATCTCTGGGCCCACTCGGTAATGCACATCACTATAAGCCTTGCAAGCATTGTGACTAATGAGTTAGTTGCGGGATGATGTGTTACGGAACGAGTAAAGAGACTTGCCGGTAACGAGATTGAACTAGGTATCGAGATACCGACGATCAAATCTCGGGCAAGTAACATACCGGTGACAAAGGGAACAACGTATGTTGTTATGCGGTCTGACCGATAAAGATCTTCGTAGAATATGTGGGAGCCAATATGGGCATCCAGGTCCCGCTATTGGTTATTGACCGGAGACGTGTCTCGGTCATGTCTACATAGTTCTCGAACCCGTAGGGTCCGCACGCTTAACGTTACGATGACAGTTTTATTGAGTTTTGATGTACCGAAGGAGTTCGGAGTCCCGGATGAGATCGGGGATATGACGAGGAGTCTCGAAATGGTCGAGACGTAAAGATCGATATATTGGACGACTATATTCGGACTTCGGAAAGGTTCCGAGTGATTCGGGTATTTTTCGGAGTACCGGAGAGTTACGGGAATTCGTATTGGGCCTTAATGGGCCATACGGGAAAGGAGAGAAAGGCCTCAAAAGGTGGCCGCACCCCTCCCCATGGTCTGGTCCGAATTGGACTAGGGAAGGGGGGCGCACCCTTCCTTCTTTCTCCTTCCCCCTTCCCTTCTCCTACTCCCACAAGGAAAGGAGGAGTCCTACTCCCGGTGGGAGTAGGACTCCCCCCTATGGCGCGCCTCTCCCCTTGGCCGGCTGCCTCCCCCTTGCTCCTTTATATACGGGGGCAGGGGGCACCCCAGAGACACAACAATTGATCCTTGAGATCTCTTAGCCGTGTGCGGTGCCCCCCTCCACCATATTACACCTCGATAATACCGTTGCGGAGCTTAGGCGAAGCCCTGCGTCGGTGGAACATCATCATCGTCACCACGCCGTCGTGCTGACGAAACTCTCCCTCAACACTCGGCTGGATCGGAGTTCGAGGGACGTCATCGAGCTGAACGTGTGTAGAACTCGGAGGTGCCGTACGTTCGGTACTTGATCGGTCGGATCGTGAAGACGTACGACTACATCAACCGCGTTGTGATAACGCTTCCGCTGTCGGTCTACGAGGGTACGTGGACAACACTCTCCCCTCTCGTTGCTATGCATCACCATGATCTTGCGTGTGCGTAGGAATTTTTTGAAATTACTACGTTCCCCAACAGTGGCATCCGAGCCTGGTTTTATGCGTTGATGCTATGCACGAGTAGAACACAAGTGAGTTGTGGGCGATATAAGTCATACTGCTTACCAGCATGTCATACTTTGGTTCAGCGGTATTGTGAGATGAAGCGGCCCGGACCGACATTACGCGTACGCTTACGCGAGACTGGTTTCACCGTTGCGAGCACTCGTTGCTTAAAGGTGACCGGCGGGTGTCTGTCTCTCTCACTTTAGTTGAACCGAGTGTGGCTACGCCCGGTCCTTGCGAAGGTTAAAACAGCACCAACTTGACAAACTATCGTTGTGGTTTTGATGCGTAGGTAAGAACGGTTCTTGCTAAGCCCGTAGCAGCCACGTAAAATATGCAACAACAAAGTAGAGGACGTCTAACTTGTTTTTGCAGGGCATGTTGTGATGTGATATGGTCAAGACATGATGTGATATAATGTGTTGTATGAGATGATCATGTTTTGTAACCGAGTTATCGGCAACTGGCAGGAGCCATATGGTTGTCGCTTTATTGTATGAGATGCAATCGCCATGTAATAGTTTTACTTTATCACTAAGCGGTAGCGATAGTCGTAAAAGCAATAAGTTGGCGAGACGACAACGATGCTACGATGGAGATCAAGGTGTCGCGCCGGTGACGATGGTGATCATGACGGTGCTTCGGAGATGGAGATCACAAGCACGGTGCTTCGGAGATGGAGATCACAAGCACAAGATGATGATGGCCATATCATATCACTTATATTGATTGCATGTGATGTTAATCCTTTATGCATCTTATCTTGCTTTGTTTGACGGTAGCATTATAAGATGATCCTTCACTAAATTATCAAAGTATAAGTGTTCTCCCTGAGTATGCACCGTTGCGAAAGTTCTTCGTGCTGAGACACCACGTGATGATCGGGTGTGATAGGCTCTACGTTCAAATACAACGGGTGCAAAACAGTTGCACACGCGGAATACTCAGGTTAAACTTGACGAGCCTAGCATATAACAGATATGGCCTCGGAACACGGAGACCGAAAGGTCGAGCGTGAATCATATAGTAGATATGATCAACATAGTGATGTTCACCATTGAAACTACTCCATCTCACGTGATGATCGGACATGGTTTAGTTGATATGGATCACGTGATCACTTAGAGGATTAGAGGGATGTCTATCTAAGTGGGAGTTCTTAAGTAATATGATTAATTGAACTTAAATTTATCATGAACTTAGTCCTGATAGTATTTTGCAAATTATGTTGTAGATCAATAGCTCGCGTTGTTGCTTCCCTGTGTTTATTTTTGATATGTTCCTAGAGAAAAATTATGTTGAAAGATGTTAGTAGCAAAGATGCGGATTGGATCCGTGATCTGAGGATTATCCTCATTGCTGCACAGAAAAATTATGTCCTTGATGCACCGCTAGGTGACAGACCTATTGCAGGAGCAGATGCAGACGTTATGAACGTTTGGCTAGCTCAATATGATGACTACTTGATAGTTTAGTGCACCATGCTTAACGGCTTAGAATCGGGACTTCAAAGACGTTTTGAACGTCATGGACCATATGAGATGTTCCAGGAGTTGAAGTTAATATTTCAAGCAAATACCCGAGTTGAGAGATATGAAGTCTCCAACAAGTTCTATAGCTAAAAGATGGAGGAGAATCGCTCAACTAGTGAGCATGTGCTCAGATTGTCTGGGTACTACAATCGCTTGAATCAAGTGGGAGTTAATCTTCCAGATAAAATAGTGATTGACAGAATTCTCTAGTCACCATCACCAAGTTAGTAGAACTTCGTGATGAACTATAGTATGCAAGGGATGACGAAAGTAATTCCCGAGCTCTTCGTGATGCTGAAATCGACGAAGGTAGAAATCAAGAAAAACATCAAGTGTTGATGGTTGACGAGACCACTTCAAGTGTTGATGGTTGACGAGACCACTAGTTTCAAGAAAAGGGCAAAGGGAAGAAGGGGAACTTCAAAAAGAACGGCAAGCAAGTTGCTACTCAAGTGAAGAAGCCCAAGTCTGTACCTAAGCCTGAGACTAAGTGCTTCTACTGCAAAGGGACTGGTCACTGGAGGCGGAACTGCCCCAAGTATTTGGTGGATAAGAAGGATGGCAAAGTGAACAAAGGTATATTGGATATACATGTTATTGATGTGTACTTACTAGTGTTTATAGCAACCCCTCAGTATTTGATACTGGTTCAGTTGCTAAAGAGTAGTAACTCGAAACGGGAGTTGCAGAATAAACAGAGACTAGTAAAAGGCGAGGTGACGATGTGTGTTGGAAGTAGTTCCAAGATTGATATGATCATCATCGCACACTCCCTATACTTTCGGGATTAGTGTTGAAACTAAATAAGTGTTATTTGGTGTTTGCGTTGAGCATGAATATGATTTGATCATGTTTATTGCAATACGGTTATTCATTTAAGTTAGAGAACAATTGTTGTTCTGTTTACATGAATAAAAACCTTCTATGGTCATACACACCAACGAAAATGGTTTGTTGGATCTCGATCGTAGTGATACACATATTCATAATATTGAAGCCAAAAGATGCAAAGTTAATAATGATAGTGCAACTTATTTGTGGCACTGCCGTTTAGGTCATATTGGTGTAAAGCGCATGAAGAAACTCCATACTGATGGGATTTTGGAATCACTTGATTATGAATCACTTGATGCTTGCGAACCGTGCCTCATGGGCAAGATGACTAAAACGCCGTTCTCCGGAACTATGGAGAGAGCAACAGATTTGTTGGAAATCATACATACAGATGTATGTGGTCCGATGAATATTGAGGCTCGTAGCAGGTATCATTATTTTCTGACCTTCACAGATGATTTGAGCAGATATGGGTATATCTACTTAATGAAACAGAAGTCTGAAACATTTGAAAAGTTCATATAATTTCAGAGTGAAGCGAAAATCATCGTAACAAGAAAATAAAGTTTCTACGATTTGATCGTGGAGAAGAGTATTTTAGTTACGAGTTTGGCCTTCAGTTAAAACAATGTGAAATAGTTTCACTACTCACGCCACCTGGAACACCACAGCATAATGGTGTGTCCGAACGTCATAACCGTACTTTATTGGATATAGTGCAATCTATGATGTCTCTTACCAATTTACCACTATCGTTTTGGGGTTATGCATTAGAGACAGCTACATTCACGTTAAATAGGGCACCATCAAAATCCGTTGAGACGACGCCTTATGAACTGTGGTTTGGCAAGAAACCAAAGTTGTCGTTTCTTAAAGTTTGGGGTTGCGATGCTTATGTGAAAAAGTTTCATCCTGATAAGCTCAAACCCAAATCGGAGAAATGTGTCTTCATAGGATACCCAAAGGAGACAGTTGGGTACACCTTCTATCACAGATCCGAAGGCAAGACATTCGTTGCTTAGTATGGATCCTTTCTAGAGAAGGAGTTTCTCTCGAAAGAAGTGAGTGGGAGGAAAGTAGAACTTGATGAGGTAACTGTACCTGCTCCCTTATTGGAAAGTAGTTCATCACAGAAATCTGTTCCTGTGACTCCTACACCAATTAGTGAGGAAGTTAATGATGATGATCATGTAACTTCAGATCAAGTTACTACCAAACCTCGTAGGTAAACCAGAGTGAGATCCACACCAGAGTGGTACGGTAATCCTGTTCTGGAGGTCATGTTACTTGACCATGACGAACCTACGAACTATGAGGAAGCGATGATGAGCCCAGATTCCGCGAAATGGCTTGAGGCCATGAAATCTGAGATGAGATCCATGTATGAGAACAAAGTATGGACTTTGGTTGACTTGCCCGATGATCGGCAAGCCATTGAGATTAAATGGATCTTCAAGAGGAAGACGGACGCTGATAGTAGTGTCACTATCTACAAAGCTAGAATTGTCGCAAAAAGGTTTTCGACAAGTTCAAGGTGTTGACTACGATGAGAGTTTCTCACTCGTATCTATGCTTAAGTCTGTCCGAATCATGTTAGCAATTGCCGCATTTTATGAAATCTGGCAAATGGATAAACAAAACTGCATTCCTTAATGGATTTATTAAAGAAGAGTTGTATATGATGCAACCAGAAGGTTTTGTCAATCCTAAAGGTGCTAACAAAATATGCAAGCTCCAGCGATCCATCTATGGACTGGTGCAAGCATCTCGGAGTTGGAATATACGCTTTGATAAGTTGATCAAAGCATATAGTTGTATACAGACTTGCGGTGAAGCCTGTATTTACAAGAAAGTGAGTGGGAGCACTACAACATTTCTGATAAGTATATGTGAATGACATATTGTTGATCAGAAATAATGTAGAATTATTCTGCAAAGCATAAAGGAGTGTTTGAAAGGAGTTTTTCAAAGAAAGACCTCGGTGAAGCTGCTTACATATTGAGCATCAAGATCTATAGAGATAGATGAAGACGCTTGATAAGTTTTTCAATGAGTACATACCTTAACAAGATTTTGAAGTAGTTCAAAATAGAACAGTCAAAGAAAGAGTTCTTGCCTGTGTTACAAGGTGTGAAATTGAGTAAAGACTCAAAGCCCGACCACGGCAGAAGATAGAAAGAGAATGAAAGTCATTCCCTATGCCTTGGCCATAGGTTCTATAAAGTATGCCATGCTGTGTACCAGATCTATTGTATACCCTACACTGATTTTGGCAAGGGAGTACAATAGTGATCTAGGAGTAGATCACTGGACAGCGGTCAAAATTATCCTTAGTGGAATAAGGATATGTTTCTCGATTATGGAAGTGACAAAAGGTTCGTCGTAAAGGGTTACGTCGATGCAAGTTTTGACACTAAATCTAGATGACTCTAAGTCTCGGTCTAGATACATATTGAAAGTGGGAGCAATTAGCTAGAGTAGCTCCGTGCAGAGCATTGTAGACATAGAAATTTGCAAAATACTTACGGATCTGAATGTGACAGACCCGTTGACTAAAATTATCTCACAATCAAAACATGATCACACCTTAGTACTCTTTGGGTGTTAATCACATAGCGATGTGAACTAGATTATTGACTCTAGTAAACCCTTTGAGTGTTGGTCACATAGAGATGTGAACTATGGGTGTTAATCACATGGTGATGTGAATTATTGATGTTAAATCACATGGCGATGTGAACTAGATTATTGACTCTAGTGCAAGTGGGAGACTGAAGGAAATATGCCCTAGAGGCAATAATAAAGTATTATTTATTTCCTTATATCATGATAAATGTTTATTATTCATGCTAGAATTGTATTAACCGGAAACATAATACATGTGTGAATACATAGACAAACAGAGTGTCACTAGTATGCCTCTACTTGACTAGCTCGTTAATCAAAGATGGTTATGTTTCCTAGCCATAGACATAAGTTGTCATTTGATTAACGAGATCACCTCATTAGGAGAATGACGTGATTGACTTGACCCATTCCGTTAGCTTAGCACTCGATCGTTTAGTATGTTGCTATTGCTTTCTTCATGACTTATACATGTTCCTATGACTATGAGATTATGCAACTCCCGTTTACCGGAGGAACACTTTGTGTGCTACCAAACGTCACAACGTAAATGGGTGATTATAAAGGTGCTCTACAGGTGTCTCCAAAGGTACTTGTTGGGTTGGCGTATTTCGAGATTAGGATTTGTCACTCCAATTGTCGGAGAGGTATCTCTGGGCCCACTCGGTAATGCACATCACTATAAGCCTTGCAAGCATTGTGACTAATGAGTTAGTTGCGGGATGATGTGTTACGGAACGAGTAAAGAGACTTGCCGGTAACGAGATTGAACTAGGTATCGAGATACCGACGATCAAATCTCGGGCAAGTAACATACCGGTGACAAAGGGAACAACGTATGTTGTTATGCGGTCTGACCGATAAAGATCTTCGTAGAATATGTGGGAGCCAATATGGGCATCCAGGTCCCGCTATTGGTTATTGACCGGAGACGTGTCTCGGTCATGTCTACATAGTTCTCGAACCCGTAGGGTCCGCACGCTTAACGTTACGATGACAGTTTTATTGAGTTTTGATGTACCGAAGGAGTTCGGAGTCCCGGATGAGATCGGGGATATGACGAGGAGTCTCGAAATGGTCGAGACGTAAAGATCGATATATTGGACGACTATATTCGGACTTCGGAAAGGTTCCGAGTGATTCGGGTATTTTTCGGAGTACCGGAGAGTTACGGGAATTCGTATTGGGCCTTAATGGGCCATACGGGAAAGGAGAGAAAGGCCTCAAAAGGTGGCCGCACCCCTCCCCATGGTCTGGTCCGAATTGGACTAGGGAAGGGGGGCGCACCCTTCCTTCTTTCTCCTTCCCCCTTCCCTTCTCCTACTCCCACAAGGAAAGGAGGAGTCCTACTCCCGGTGGGAGTAGGACTCCCCCCTATGGCGCGCCTCTCCCCTTGGCCGGCTGCCTCCCCCTTGCTCCTTTATATACGGGGGCAGGGGGCACCCCAGAGACACAACAATTGATCCTTGAGATCTCTTAGCCGTGTGCGGTGCCCCCCTCCACCATATTACACCTCGATAATACCGTTGCGGAGCTTAGGCGAAGCCCTGCGTCGGTGGAACATCATCATCGTCACCACGCCGTCGTGCTGACGAAACTCTCCCTCAACACTCGGCTGGATCGGAGTTCGAGGGACGTCATCGAGCTGAACGTGTGTAGAACTCGGAGGTGCCGTACGTTCGGTACTTGATCGGTCGGATCGTGAAGACGTACGACTACATCAACCGCGTTGTGATAACGCTTCCGCTGTCGGTCTACGAGGGTACGTGGACAACACTCTCCCCTCTCGTTGCTATGCATCACCATGATCTTGCGTGTGCGTAGGAATTTTTTTGAAATTACTACGTTCCCCAACAAGCTCTACACGAAAAAGATGCACCTCGATGCTACGGTTCCATTCAGGCGATCGGTTCGTAGTTTCGTCGGTCGTAAGTTCTTAATTTCGTCTTCCCATTTGAAGCTATTTTTGTCGAATTTTGTCAGATTCGTCATGCACGATCGATCGTTTGAAATTTCCTTTGACCAGCAGCCTAATCTCGCAGTTCCTCACAACATTCGTGTTGTAAGTTTTTTGTTTCGACGATCGTAGCTTCATCTCTCTTTGAGCAGCAGTCTACTGCACTGACGCCGCCAAGTCGAGCTCCTCTGTCCTCTGCTCAGAGTCCTCCTATTCGTCCCTCTCGACGCCGACTCCCCTTGATCTCCTTGCCCACGTCCTACTACACTAGAGTCGTTTCCGGCGTCGCTCATCTCGGTCTACTCTCTGTCGTCCTCCTACTGCACTGACGCTGCAATGACGTGCACACTGCTTTCTTGTGTCCTCTTTCTCCGTGCACACTGTAGTTCGTCGCGCCGCCGACGGGGTCGATCATCTTGGCCTCCTCTCTCCCGCCCTACTACACTAGAGTCATTTCCGGCTTCGATCATCTCGGCCTCCTCTCTCGTCCACTGCACCGACAATACCATGGCACGAGCACTGCATTCTCCTCCTCTGTCGACTGTCTTTGCGCGAGCACCGCAACTAGTTCGTCGACGGTGTCGCTCACCGTGCCGCCGACGGGGTCGCTCGTCCACGACTCCATGCTCGTCATGTCGAACACGGCGCCACAGCCACTATCCACCGCAATCGCCATGGTCCAGCGCACATTGCATTTCTTCTCCCCCTCCCTCTGCTAGCTCTTAACCCTGTGTGCTAAGTGCAAGTGCTAGCTCTTAATCATACGTCATGCGGGCAACCAAACACCGTGTTCATGTGCTGCTTGCTAATGCAGGCAACCAAACAAAGTACACTTGCGTATTACCTAATGCAGGGACCCTAGATGCAGGCAACCAAACAACTTGCAGATGACGTATTTGGGGCTGTTTTTGCTCAAGCAGACTGGGTTGAGAAGTGTATGCAATGCAACTACTGTTCAAAACTTGAACCAAACACGCCCTACGTCGTCGGCCCGCCAGATATGGTCGAGCTCTTGCGACCTTGATGGACGATGGGACGCTGTCGAGCGAGAGTTTGGGGTCTCATGTTCTAGCCCAACTCAATTTACAATTTTGCTTGTCGACAGTTTCACTTGTAATATACATAAAAGTCAGTAAGAAACTTTTACTCATAAAATTGCATAAAAATTGTAGTAAAATAATTTATGATATGAACATATTTTGCGAGAGAATACAATAATTTTAAATTTATGATATATTTCAGACATATATTAGTGGTCACAGCGGGTTACACTCACCCATGGTATTATTCAGACAATAGTGCACACACACCTTGCACACACAAGAGGCCGAAAAAAAACTTGCACACACAGCGACATAAAGCGATTTATTCATCGACCCTCATCTTTCCAGCCGCCCGATCGCTGTCTTAAATTTGCTTAGGCGCGATGCGGCCGAGGCGGACGGCATCGACGTAATCGCGTGGGCTGTGCGACGCGAAGCCGGGGAAGATCAGGCCACCGCAACGGTATAACAGGGAGCATAGGCCCTCGCGGTAGTCGCGGCCGGCGCTGGCCCAGAGGAACGCCCCCTTCACCAGGTCGCCCACCGCGTTGCCATACTTGGACAGCACGTACCGCGGGTCGAAGTAGTTGGGGTCGGGCTCATCGCCGGCGAGTTCCTTGCCGTCGTACCATCCGTTGTAGTACACGCAGGTCCCGCCGTGGCTGTACTTGGCCACGGGCGCCGTGAACGGCACCCGGGGCACGATGTCGTACCGGTACACCACGCGGTCGTAGCGCGCCGCCTTGGTTGCGGCGCTTAGGAAGTCCACGAAGTTACTGTCGCCGACGCGCGGCTGCCCGTAGGTCAGCACGTCGCCCAGCCTGCCTAGGAGGTCCTTCTCCCCGTGCAGCGCCAGGAGCGCCGGGAAGATGGCGGCCAGCGCGCCGCCGAGGCTGTGCCCCGTCACGATGAGCCGCGCGGCGGGGTGCTTCTTGAGCTGCTCCCGGACCACCTCGCGGAGCTGGTAGTAGGCGAAGAACTTGCCCTTGGGGGCGGTGCCCTTGTCCTTGCGGGGGAAGGCGCGCTCGGCTTTCTCCTCATTCACCTCCTGGAGCCCGAGCGCCTTGAGGAAGCCGAGGTGGACGTTGCCCATGGCGCCCAAGCCCAGCCACGACAGCTCCACGTCCGTCGACCAGTCCTTGGTGTTGAACGGCTCTGTGCCCCGGAAAGCCAGCACCACCGCGCTCGCGTCCTTGGCCCTGTCCGTCATCACGAACGCCTGCGTGGTGTCCTGATGCAGGAACTCTGCATCCGTACATATAGATAGATGGGATCATCCATCTATTTTAGATGCATCCATTTCTCGGACAAGTATTTTCAAACGGCGAAAATATTAAATATTGAGACAGATTCTCAAAAAAAAAAAAATTGTAGATCGTGTTTTTGCTGCTTACTGTTCCAACCGTTGTAGAACCCCACGAAATTGAACTGCAAATCATCACGACACACACAAAGTTATAAATATTCTGTTTGTATTGCCATTTCAAAAGCGACTGAAAAACTGTTATGAGATACGAGGCATAAAACACTGGAGGAGCAGTACTCCGTCAATTTAGAAATGGATGCTCCTTTGGATTTAGACATGTCTTATGTGTGTGAGTTAATATTGTGTCTATCTTAGTTATATAAAGACCGGATGTTTATTATGTTCAGTATTCTTTGATGCTACATTATAATTTAGTAAAGTCGCCCTTTATCGAAAAAGGGTGCGATGTAAAATCTCAAGGCAAAAAAGTTGTGTAGACAAATTTCACACATTTGTCACCTTTTCTCCCATTGCAATGTGTGGGTGTGTATGCACGACTGTTTGTTCATTTTTCTGATTATTACGGGATCATTCATGAGTAAGCTCATCTGCACCCGGTTAGACAAGAATTCGTAAAAAATTCAAAAAACTTCAAAAAAATTCCAATTTTTTTGTGCGGTAGACAACTTGATGCGTGAGGCCTGCTTCAAATTTCAAGTCATTTGGACTTTTGAGTAGCTCTCAACAAAAAAGACAAATCGAACCAAAACAGTACAGAAACAATAAACATTTTTATAGACCCCCAATTTGTCTTTTTTGCTGAGAGCTTCTCAGATGTCCAAATGATTTAAAAATTGGAGTAGTCCTCACGCATCAAATTGTCTACCGCACAAAAAAATTAATTTTTTTGAAGTTTTTCTAGTATTTGTTTTGAATTTTTTTTCGTCAATGTGGGTGTAGACGAGCTCGGGTGCAGAAATGGACTTTCGATCATTTTATATACTTGTGTAATTACCTTCCAGACGTTGTTGACCACGTTCTCAATATATGCATGGTTCTCGTATGCGATCTTAGCCGCCATGACGGTGACCTCAGGGACGAGGTACTGCTGCTGAACGAGGAGTGCCGCCACGGTGCACCCGCCGCTCTCCAGGTCTTCGGCTTCGCCAAAGACCACCGTGTCGTGCACCTGCAGCTGCCGCATGTTGCCACCGCCGGTCACCTCTAGCGTGGCTGGCTTCAGCTCCGTCCTCCCGTCGATCATCCCGATTATCGTCCGGAAGTCGGGTGCCTCCCGGTCCAGCGGTATCACAAGCTTGCCTGCATTGACATTCCGTTCAGTACAATGTATATTATCCCGGTTCATATGATGTCATTCACCATATGAACGTTTAATAAACATCATCAATTTGTTGGTTCACTAGATTTTACTTGCGAATACATGT
This sequence comes from Triticum aestivum, assembly GCF_018294505.1. Taxonomy (NCBI): domain Eukaryota; kingdom Viridiplantae; phylum Streptophyta; class Magnoliopsida; order Poales; family Poaceae; genus Triticum; species Triticum aestivum. The sequence continues at coordinate 45,200,839 of NC_057802.1, forward strand.
TTGTGAGTTAAAATAAATATTCTTTTTTACATCATCCTCTGAGCGGTATGTGCATGCATGCTACCCCTCATTTTGAAGTTTAACACGAGTTAACTATTACTTAATCAAATGATCAAGGTGGATTCTTAATTTCTTATATGCACGTACGTACGTATTTGGTGCAAATAATCAATACGTGTGTGGTGTGTGCAACTGTGCATTCGTGCGTACGTACATCTGAAGATGTTCCATATGATGCCAAGGCCAAGCATGCCGCCGTTGAGCGCCACGAAGTTGAGGAGGAACTCGAGGGCGACGCTGATCACCTTTGCCGGCCAGTATGCGGCGGCGAGGAACTTGAGGATGACCTCGGTGAGCGGGACGATGATGCCGCCTGACTCGTCGCCGACGTCGAGCGTCGTCTGGTCGCTGGCTTCGACGAAGGAGTAGCTGGTGAGGGGCCGCCGGAGGAGCAGCATTGACAGGATGTCAATGAGCCGGACCTTGTCCGACCGGATGATCAGCTTCTCCCCTCCGGCCATCTTGGTCTTGGGAGGACCACCAGCAGCAGCAGCAGCTCCGGCCACCACCACCATGTTCGGCCGGCGGGAGCTATAGGCTATAGCTATAGCTTCCTCCCTATCTAGCTAGCTTACCTTAGCTTGGCAAGCTACGTGGTTCGTGTGACAGTGTGATAATCTCCGTGGCTCAGAGCTCAAGGCGTACGGACTGATGCACGATGTGCTACACACCGGGGAGAAGAGTGCCTTTTATAGGGCTCTCGCGGGAGACAGAGAGGGCCGGGCTGGGCCGGGCCAGGCTAGGGCCATTATTAGGCCTCCAGAAGGGGTTGTGCCCGAGAACCTTCAGCAGGTCCACCTGAGCCCACACATACAACCTTTCTGACTCGATGAGCATATATCCGTATGACAACAAGCATATGGTTGGTGTACCTTGATCCAGCTTGTAGGTGACACTTGAAACATGGGATTAGCACGACGACAAGTGGAATGAATTCCCCTGCCGGCTACACTGCAGTGTTACCTAAATATATTCTGTCTTCCTCTCCTCCGCGCATTTCACATGCACCTAGGCCTCACAGACTTTGATGGTTATTCCTCTGTACTGGTACACTGTCGCTGAGAGCTGCATAAATCCTAGCTGCCGGAAAGCATGCCAGTGTGCTCCAAAAGACGGCGGTCCCCTCTTCTCTGGTGGCCTATCGAGAGGCGGAGGAAATCACCTTTCTACTTTACAATGAGAACCATGGATTAACATTGAAGTATGGTTGTACATGCAGTTATATTGGACGTACCAGTGTTTTACACTCGTCCATATAACCGCATGCAAGCATATCCTACACACCTCCGAGAGACTGGTCCGGTATATCTCGAGATTGACAAAGTCGGTAAACATGGCTCGCAGTTGACGAACACGCCGTGCGGCTGAAAGAATAGCACCAAAAAGCCTGAAATAAATTCAAGAAAAAGGATATATCATGACATGTTGCATGTCCAAGCCCCGAGGCTTTGGCAGCGGATGGAAAGATTGGATGGCTCTCATTTTAGCCTCCCCTTCACCCAAGGTCGTAGTCAATGTGGTTCCCACGGATCGGATTTGACACAAGCGTGGCCTTCAACAGGGCAGGCTTCCATTCCTATCCATCCTTGCAATGGAGCAACTTCATAAGCTGATGGACATTGCCGTGGCTGGTACACTCCTTCAGAGTTGTGTGGTCGTCTATCATTAATTCGTGCTTTCTCTATATGTTGAAGGCATCGTCCTGCTTGTCAGCTCGTCCCGATATGATATTTCCATAGTGAACCACAACCTTGGTGCCTTCGGAGATACAACTGGCTACAAACAAACTTTTTCGAGAAGCGCAACTATGCCAATCAGACGAGCCACCCTTGATATCCCCATTGTTCTCTAGCCCACGTGTGTGACGATGGCCTCCTTCCCGTGCCCTTACATTGGCATGCCGCTATCATTGCGATCTCTATACAAATCATTCCTTCAACCTTTTGATGAACACGTTCGATAATAAACTGGCTATGGAAAGAAAATCTACTATATCTGAAAATTCGCAGGGGCACACATCTACGCAACCGTCTATAGCCATTGATGTACATCGTGATTCGGAAACTTCTTTCCGCTGAAATTGGATGAAAAAAGAGATGAAAACTAGGAATCATGTGAATATGACATAGTATCCTTGTACTAATACTTCGCACAACTGTTCTTCTACATCCCTTTTCTGTACGTTCTGTCCATCTTCCTCTCTTGTTCTCAACCGATGCTTCTTTTTCAATCGGGTTTCTATCCATTGTTTATGTTCACCTTCTTCTTCCTCGGTCGATCTACTACAGTGTCACGTTGCACTACGCTTCTCTTTCGTGTCATATGCTTTCTTCCTTTCACTCCTTTCACCATGTTCTTTCTCAATATGTTTTACATCCATCCAACCATCTTCATCTTCAAGTTCCGTCGCATTGCACTTTCATGTCATGATTCTTGCAAATTCATCGACTCTTTATTCCATGTCCTTATTGTGGTATGACAGATTATGCCATCTTGCACATAATCCCCATTATGTTCTAATTTTTTTAGTTACATATACCACTACGATTACATTCTTCCAATAACCACAATGATTCTTCTTCCATTTGATTTTATTCTTACTGGTAACCTATTAGATCTTATTTTCTTAAGTTGCGCTCTATGAAACTTGCCTTTCATTCTTTTCTACCTTATTCCATTTTGAATTTTAAGTTCTGTCCTACAAAACTTACGGATCAGAAAGAAACATGCCAAGTTTCACTTCAAACTTACCATGCTGATGGCCTGCAACTACACACGGTTTAGTTGTAGTCTTTTTGAAGTAAGAGTATCGATGCTACAAAGAGCACATGAGATTTACTTTGTCTCTTGTGGAGATTTATAATATCGTGACTGCAAGTTAGTTGTGTTCCGAAGAAAGAGGAAACAAAAGCCTTGAAATATTGCGAGTAGGTTGTGAACACGGGAATAAAATGCATGAAGAAAAATAAAAGAGTGCAAGCGTGAAATGACGATTGTTAGAACCAATGGTGCTAAACCGTTATCAGGAAGTCTAGACTCCACTCTCGTATGTATCTAGCGTGACCTATGCTAATGCGTAGTTCTAGTTTTGGATTCCTAAGCCACTTTATATATTTCACAAATGGGCGGGGCCAAGATAGATACGTGCATACATGTCATAACCCCGTATCACATATGCCACCACAGTTCCTCCTCACTCCGGTTTTAGAACGGTGATTAAGGATTTCTTTGTGGACACAACTAAAGGCGGTCTCCATCAATACCCTACATGCCGTAACCCCGTATCAAGGAAGTAGGGAGATAGGTACTGTCACTAACCTCCACAAACCTACCGTCGCATTAATAGTAATGAGCTTTCGTCCAAAAGAGGCATATGTTGGATGGTCGACTTCACCCAACATCAAGAAGTTCATTAACATAAACATATAAAGAGGATGTCAAATTCTATCATCTTTCAATACCTAACATACTAGGGTTCCTCCATATCCTCGAGAACTAGGAAAATTATTCACACATCAAGGCAATAAGCATCACGAGATGACTTACAAAAATCATGGGTGAAGTGCCTAAGTATTACAAAAGTGGATCCACGAGGGCTTTTGTATTACAAAGAGATGGATATGGGATGGTGATGGTGTAGATGGATGATGATGATGCTTCCTCGATGGATTGATGCCGTGGTGAAGCTCTTCTATCGATCCGAGGCTAGGGTTCTTCGTTCTAGAGTAGTCTCTGGTGGATGTAGGTGTCTAATTCTCAATTCGATCACGCATATTAGAAGTACTAGACCATGGGACAGTAGCGGCAGCTGATACGACCGGACGCCATCAATCACCCTAGAATCTTCTGTTGTGTTTCTTTATTCTCCCCTTTACTTCTTTATTTTATGGTAGTCTTTTATCATCCCAATTAACATGATTTTGACACCATATTCTTGTGATTCTTTCATTGTGCCTCAAAAAACCTCTATGGTTGGCGAAAACGGTAAAATCCGGAGAACCGTAACACTAAGGATTCAAGACAAAAGGTGTAAATTGATGCAAAAATTGGACTTATCAACTTCCCAGGCTTAAGGTTTTGTTTGTCCCCGAGCAAATTCCACGACTTGTAAGAACAATGTCATCATGTTCATGAGGTGCGGATAAAACTAAATGAATGAGTTCATCACATAAAATCGAACCCACATAAGATACATGATCATAACTAGCGTTAGCACATTCTTACTACCACGATAATCATGGAGGCTTCCACACCTCTGCTACTCGATCGGTTAGCAGACGCACTACAACCGCATGCAATCGGTCACCCATCTTTCAATCGAGCAAGTAGTGTTGGGCTTTCATTATTATATTTGTTTTTTCCTCAAAATGCTATGTTATTATTTTTCTTCATTTTCTCGAGAGGGCAGGCTTATACGCAACAATGGGGAACCAGGTGGTTGGAACGGGGTACTATACATCGAGAGGTAATCAGCTTGGGGTGGGGGTACAACGCTATGACCGCAGTGGGGTGCTATGCATCGATAGCCAACCAACTACCATGCTACAACCACAATGGGGTCCCGTGCTTCGATAGCCAACTGGCTAGCGCGCCACGGTCGCAATGGGATCCTGTCCATCAACATCCAACCGACTATGGTGGGGCTACCGCGCTATGGCTGCAATGAGTTCCTATGCGTCGAGAGGCAACCGACTGGGGTGGGGTGGGTACGGCGCAGCACCAACGCGACAATGTACATTGAAGAGGCAACCAACTAGGGTGGGGGTACCGTGCGGCAGCAATAGGGTACTGTACACATAGAGAAGGATCCTCACGATCGGCTAGGGTCTCAACTACCTACCGCGCACGAGGTGGCGCAACAACAGGGCCTCCTCGCTACCGGTAACTACGCGCGCATATGGCTTCTCCAACTATCGTGTTCGATGAAAATGGGTCTCCAACTACGCGCACACAAGGCAACGGGGTCTACTCATGCATACGACTTCGTGCACCACTGTCAAATACAGCTTCGCTATAGCGAGCAAGAGTCTCACATCGATCAATCGAGTTTTCTGTAATGCGAAGTATCCAACTCGACCGACAAGTACCACGTTCGTATATGAGGACCTCCAACACTATCACACATGGTTGCAACGGCCCCGCATATGACTGCTCCAACTATCACTCACCAACACCAAGTGCACAACATGCCATAGCGGGAGTCTCGCATCGATCGATCGGGTTATTTGTAATGCAAAGTCTTCAACTCGAGCAGAGCTCGCGCGTGCAACATGGACCTTCGACCGCTAGCTACCATGCACGAGTATCATTAGATCGGAGGCCTCCAAGTATCGTGCACGAGTATCAACCGAGTCTCGCATTGATCAGTCAGGTTCAATAATGCGTAAGTCCCACACGATAGCGCAAACTACCTGCATCTCGCTCGTGCTGACCACCCATCGTATATAGAGCGAGGCAAAACTCACTTGAGAAATCATCGAAATTTTCTGCGACGATTCTTTACGTCATGGAAGGCCCGAAGAACGTCATCCAAGTGCTCTGTCGGCCCACCTAGGACAACAAATCTATTTTTCCCATAATTAGTTGTCACTGAAGTATGTGTCCAACACATCCCTGAAAAAATGTGTTTTTGTCAGTATTTTTGTCACGAAAGGTGTCACTTCCATGACATATTTTTTTTGTTATGAGACAAAAGGTCATGGGTGTGTCTTTTTCTTGTAGTGGAAGTGGTTGCATGAAGCTTCCTTGGAAGTCGGCGATGAAGATCTCTTGCTCCCGTGATTGGATGGGCCATTCCGACTTTCGCCAGTGGGAAGAGGTTACACATTCTCATGGGGCCGCCACCTACGACCCGGATGGTGGTGTTGTATACTTTGAGGAAGTGGTCTGGGTTGGAACCTCCCGCAAATTGTTCGAGATTGGGCATCTCCAACGCTCCCGGCAAGGTGCTTCTCGAATCTCTCGATGATAGGGTTGCAAGATTGTCTTTGCATTTCGAGGTGAGATTGCGCACCTTGGGAATCATCGTTGCTTTCCTCCTCGTCGGAGCATTTCGGTGAGCAATCCCGAGTACTCTTCGGGGAGCGAAAGTGTTGGGAAATGCAGTAATTTCAAAAAAAAATCCTACGCACACGCAAGATCATGGTGATGCATAGCAACGAGAGGGGAGAGTGTTGTCTACGTACCCTCGTAGACCGTAAGCGGAAGCTTATGACAACGCGGTTGATGTAGTCGTACGTCTTCACGATCGACTGATCCTAGCACCGAAGGTACGACACCTTTGCGATCTGCACACGTTCGGCTCGGTGACGTCCCATGAACTCACGATCCAGCAGAGTGTCGAGGGAGAGCTTTGTCAGCACGACGGCGTGATGACGGTGATGATGAAGCTACCGGCGCAGGGCTTCGCCTAAGCACTACGACGATATGAGCAAGGTGGATTATGGTGAAGGGGGGCACCGCACACGGCTAAGAGATCAATGATCAACTTGTGTGTCTATGGGGTGCCCCCTGGCCACGTATATAAAGGATGGAGGGAGGAGGAGGCCGGCCCTCACAGGGCGCGCCCAAAGTGTGGAGTCTTACTAGGACTCCCTACTCCTAGTAGGATTCCAACCCCCCCCCCCCACATGGAATAGGAAAAGGGGAAGGGAGAAGGAGAAGGAAGGAAGGGGGCGCCCCCTTTCCCTAGTCCAATTCGGACCAGTCCATGGGGAAGGGGCGCGGCCACCCTTGAGGCCTTTCTCTCCTTTCCCGTATGGCCCATTACTCCGAAAAATACCCGAATCACTCGAAACCTTTCCGATGTCCGAATATAGCCTTCCAATATATCGATCTTTACGACTCGATCATCTCGAGACTCCTCGTCATGTCCTTGATCTCATTCGGGACTCCGAACAACCTTCGGTCATCAAATCACATAAACTCATAATACAAACCATCACCGAACGTTAAGCGTGCGGACCCTACGGGTTCGAGAACTATGTAGACATGACCGAGACACGTCTCCGGTCAATAACCAATAGCGGAACCTGGATGCTCATATTGGCTCCTACATATTCTACGAAGATCTTTATCGGTCAAACCGCATAACAACATACGTTGTTCCCTTTGTCATCGGTATGTTACTTGCCCGAGATTCGATCGTCGGTATCACCATACCTAGTTCAATCTTGTTACCGGCAAGTCTCTTTACTCGTTCCGTAATGCATCATCCCGCAACTAACTCATTAGTCACATTGCTTGCAAGGCTTATAGTGATGTGCATTACCGAGAGGGCCCAGAGATACCTCTCCGACAATCGGAGTGACAAATCCTAATCTCGATTTATGCCAACTCAACAAACACCATTGGAGACACCTGTAGAGCACCTTTATAATCACCCAGTTACGTTGTGACGTTTGGTAGCACACAAATGTTCCTCCGGTATTCGGGAGTTGCATAATCTCATAGTCATAGGAACATGTATAAGTCATGAAGAAAGCAATAGCAACATACTAAACGATCAAGTGCTAAGCTAACCAAATGGGTCAAGTCAATCACATCATTCTCTAATGATGTGATCCCGTTAATCAAATAAAAACTCATGTCTATGGCTAGGAAACTTAACCATCTTTGATTCAACGAGCTAGTCAAGTAGAGGCATAGTAGTGACACTCTGTTTGTCTATGTATCCACACATGTACTAAGTTTCCGGTTAATACAATTCTAGCATGAATAATAACATTTATCATGATATAAGGAAATATAAATAACAACTTTATTATTGCCTCTAGGGCATATTTCCTTCAGTCTCCCACTTGCACTAGAGTCAATAATCTAGTTCACATCGCCATGTGATTTAACACCAATAGTTCACATCGTCATGTGATTTAACACTCTATAGTTCACATCGCCATGTGACCAATACCCAAAGGGTTTAGAGTCAATAATCTAGTTCACATTGCCATGTGATTAACACCCAAAGAGTACTAAGGTGTCATCATGTTTTGCTTGTGAGAGAGGTTTAGTTAATGAGTCTGCCACATTCAGATCCGTATGTATTTTGCAAATTTCTATGTCTACAATGCTCCGCACGGAGCTACTCTAGCTAAATGCTCCCACTTTCAATATGTATCCAGATCGAGACTCAGAGTCATCCAGATCGGTGTCAAAGCTTGCATCGTCGTAACTCTTTACGACGAACTCTTTATCACCTCCATAACCGAGAAATATTTCCTTAGTCCTCTAAGGATAATTTTGACCGCTGTCCAGTGATATACTCCTAGATCAAAAGTTGTACTCCCTTGCCAAACTCAGGGCAGGGTATACAATAGGTCTGGTACACAGCATGGCATACTTTATAGAACCTATGGCTGAGGCATAGGGAATGACTTTCATTCTCTCTCTATCTTCTGCCGTGGTCGGGCTTTGAGTCTTACTCAACTTCACACCTTGCAACACAGGCAAGAACTCCTTCTTTGACTATTCCATTTTGAACTTACTTCAAAAACTTGTCAAGGTATGTACTCATTGAAAAAACTTATCAAGTGTCTTGACCTATCTCTATAGATCTTTGATGCTCAATAGTAAGCAGCTTCACCGAGGTCTCTCTTTGAAAAACTTTTTTCAAACACTCCTTTATGCTTTCCAGAAAATTCTACATCATTTCTGATCAACAATATGTCATTCACATATACTTATCAGAAAGGCTGTAGTGCTCCCACTCACTTTTTTATAAATACATGCTTCACCGCAAGTCTGTATAAAACTATATGCTTTGATCACACTATCAAAGTGTACATTCCAACTCCGAGATGCTTGCACCTGTCCATAAATGGATCACTGGAGCTTTGCACACTTTGTTAGCACCTTTAGGATCGACAAAACCTTCTCGTTTGCATCGTATACAACTCTTCTTTAAGAAATCCATTTAAGGAATGTAGGTTTGACATCCATTTGCCAAATTTCATAAAATGTGGCAATTGCTAACATGATTCGGACAGACTTTTAAGCATCGATACAAGTGAGAAAATCTCATTGTAGTCAACACCTTGAACTTGTCAAAAACCTTTTTCGACAAGTCTAGCTTTGTAGATAGTAACACTACTATCAGCGTCCGTCTTCCTCTTGAAGATCCATTTATTTTCTATGGCTTGCCGATCATCGGGCAAGTCAACCAAAGTCCACACTTTGTTCTCATACATGGATCCCATCTCAGATTTCATGGCCTCAAGCCATTTCGCGGAATCTGGGCTCATCATCGCTTCCTCATAGTTCGTAGGTTCGTCATGGTCAAGTAACATGACCTCCAGAATAGGATTACCGTACCACTCTGGTGCGGACTGTACTCTGGTTGACCTACGAGGTTCGATAGTAACTTGATCTGAAGTTTCATGATCATCATCATTAATCTTCCTCACTAATTGGTGTAGGCATCACTGGAACTGATTTCTGTGATGAACTATTTTCCAATTCGGGAGAAGGTACAATTACCTCATCAAGTTCTACTTTCCCCCCACTCATTTCTTTCGAGAGAAACTCCTTCTCTAAAAAGGATCCATTCTTAGCAACAAAGATCTTGCCTTCGGATCTGTGATAGAAGGTGTACCCAACATTTTCTTTTGGGTATCCTATGAAGACGCACTTCTCCGATTTGGGTTTGAGCTTATCATGTTGAAACTGTTTCACATAAGCATTGCAATCTCAAACTTTAAGAAACGATGGATTAGGTTTCTTGCCAAACTATAGTTCATACGGTGTCGTCTCAACGGATTTAGACGGTGCCCTATTTAACGTGAATGTAGCTGTCTCTAATGCATAACCCCAAAATGATAGTGGTAAATCGGTAAGAGACATCATAGATTGCACTATATCCAATAAAGTACGGTTATGACGTTCGGACACACCATTATGCTGTGGTGTTCCAGGTGGCATGAGTTTGTGAAACTATTCCACATTGTTTTAATTGAAGGCCAAAACTCGTAACTCAAATATTTGCCTCTGCATCAGATCGTAGAAACTTTATTTTCTTGTTACGATGATTCTCTACTTCACTCTGAAAATCTTTGAACTTTTCAAGTGTTTCAGACTTGTGTTTCATCAAGTAGATATACACATATCTGCTCAAATCATCTGTGAAGGTCAGAAAACAATGATACTCGCCGTGAGCCTCAACACTCATTGGACCGCATACATCGGTATGTATTATTTCCAATAAGTCAGTGGCTCGCTCCATTGTTCCGGAGAATGGAGTCTTAGTCATCTTACCCATGAGGCATGGTTCGCAAGCATCAAGTGATTCATAATCAAGTGATTCCAAAAGCCCATCAGCATGGAGTTTCTTCATGCGCTTTACACCAATATGACCTAAACGGCAGTGCCACAAATATGTTGCACTATCATTATCAACTTTGCATCTTTTGGCATCAATATTATGAATATGTGTATCAACCCGATCGAGATTCAATAAACCATTTATTTTGAGTGTATGACCATAGAAGGTTTTATTCATGTAAACAGAACAACAATTATTCTTTGACTTAAATGAATAACCGTATTGCAATAAACATGATCTAATCATATTCATGCTCAACGCAAACACCAAATAACATTTATTTTAGGTTCAATACTAATCCCAAAGGTAAAGCACTATAAAAAATACACTTCCATGATGATACGTGTTTGTCAAAGTAGGTCGCATTTTTTGTCATGCATGTACATCCATGAAAATTTTATGACAGAATCAAGATAGTCATACATGTGCTGTCGTAGAAGTGTTCCATGACATTACCGAAATTATCATCACGGAAGTGTCCACTTCCATGACGATAAATCGGACGTCACAGAAGTGCTTTCGTCAAGGGTGACCGGCACGTGGCATCCACCGTAACGGAACGCCGTTAAGCTATCGGGTCCGGTTTTGGATCCAATAACCCGTTAACAGCCCGGACCAATGGGGATTTTCCACGTGTAAAATTCTGATTGGCTGACGGAACACGTGTCAGCTCTGCGTTGGCACAGGTGTCACTCATCCAATGGGCGAGATGCGCCTATGATATGCTGACACGTGGACCGGCCCAAAAGTGGCCCATAAAGTTTAAATGGGCCGGCCCAACTAAAGGCCCACAAGATTTTGCGGTCCATAATGGGCCAGCCCAGCAAAAGGCCCACGAGATTTTTCGTATCATAATGGGCTGGCCCAGCTAAAGGCCCACGAGATTTTGCGGGCCATAATAGGCCGGCCCAGCTAAAGGCCCGCGAGATTTTGCAGACCATAATGGGCCGGCCCAGATAAAGGCCCAACATTCTCAGTTAAGTCCCGTACGGCTAGTGTCAAATCGACCCGTCAACGGCCTGTCCTAAACTTGCCATCATCGCGGCCCATGATCACTTCTGGCCCGTTAACAGTCCCCTAAGTATATGGGCCGAATTACGGCCCGGTGTATTTCCGGCCTGTTAAAGGTCCTGCTTCATTTGGGCCCATTTACAGGCCATTGAAACTTTCGGACCATAAACGACCGTGAAGGATTTGGGTCATATTCGGCCATGTCTGACATTCGGCCTGTTAGCGGCCCACCATAGATTTGGGCCACTTTCGGCCTGTTGTGATTTTTGGCCTGTTAACGTCGGACGAAATCCATGGGCCATATGTGGCCCAATGTCACATCGGGCCCATTAACGGCCCATATAAAAATGATGATAATCTAGCCCGACCGAACTTCCGGCCTGTTAAAGGCCCGTGTATTAGGTCGGCGCATTTACGGCCCGTCCGAATTTCGGCCTGTGAAAGATCCGCATCGTAAATGGGCCCAATCTCAGTTTCGGTCTTTTAAAGGCCCATGTTTTTTATGGGCTTGAGATATTTACACCTGTGAACGGCCTATTGTTACTGAGGGCCCAAATTATGTTTAGGCCTGTTAAAGGCCCACTATGGGCACAGGCCTACCCGAAAAATTACGAATGTTGGCATGTTGGGCTCCTACGAAGATTTCGGCCGAATACATTACTAAGATAAACCTACACTATACAAAAATAGCGTCGTAATTATTGCAGCCTTTGGCAGCAGCATAAATGCTGTATCACAACAAAAGGCCTGTTGGCATAAAGTTTACAGTCCTTGCAGATAAAAGCACCATCAGATGTATAGAAGCACAGATCATTTGACCTGAGTGCTAATGTTTCAGGCTATAGAATCTGATGGAGCAGCACGATCTTCACCTTTTTTTCCGCCATTGCTCTTGAACAACGAAGCGAATGTCTGATAGTCTGGTTTCAAAACCATTCATATCTTGACGACATTTGTCAACCACTATTCTTGTTTCCAAAACGACGTCCATTAGGGATTGGACTTGTGTCTGGAGCACAGATATATCACTCTGTCTAGCAGGAAGATTTTGTTCAGTAGGTGATTTGGATGAGGTTACCTTGACAACCAACCCAGAATTACGCAGGAAGGTGCTTTTTGCACTGTTAGTGGAGAGATACTGACGCACTGCAGCAAGAGGTGACATTGTGCCTGTGGTAGCCTCGTCACCTTCAGGTGGTTGTGGCTGTTCAATCATTTTTTCCATAGCTTCCTGAAAGTTTGAACTTGTAGATTAGTGTACCAGATAAGTTACTAATGAGACAAAAACAAACAAAGTAGGTTACACGTTTATACATAACTTATTTTGGTGAACTACTGTAATACATTAGCATGTATTGTAGTGCCAACTACATAATGAAATCACTTTCGGAACATATGTCCATGTAGCATGCCTACTGTATTGTCTATTTCCTCACATTCGTTGACATCTAAGGATAAAGAGACATGGTTTAAAGTAGGATGAACATAGTATGACATCATTCATATCATGGGCAAACAGATATAAAACAAACATGCTATTTTATCATTGTGTGCGCACGTGAACATAACAACTAGAATACAGATGAAGACCAAAAGAATATCCTTCATCTCTTTTAAACCATGTAAGGTGAAATGATACGTTAAGACAACTGTGTATAAAAGTGAACAGAGTAACTGACATTGGCTGCAAACCAAGTAGTTAAATGAACACATCACAGTACCAATCAGTTCAAAGGCAGGAGGAGTAAGGACTTACAATAGCGGCTTGAACTGGTGTGCTCATGCCATTCATCTTGCTGGTGTGGCAATCCTTGAAGATTTGCACTGCATTCGGTTCAGGTTCTTTTTGGTCCGCACAGGCTTTCCTCTGTATTTGGAACAAGTCAATATAGATACGATAATATGGCACAGAAAAAAGAAGGAAGTAGCAGCTATTTACAAGAGCCTCGCAGTGTGCAATATAGCTACGAGATCCTGTTGTCTGTTGGAATTTCACTTTAGAACGGTTGGTCTTGTTCTTCAAACAGTTAGCCTAGAAGAAGATACACTTGTAAGGCACATACATAAATACAAGTTCAATATGTGGTCTGATCAAATACATATAGCCTACCTGATACTTTGGATCAGACCAGTGATTAACGAGGGTTGTCCAGTCTTCATCTGTAATATATTCCACTGGAGATGTTTGGGCGATTTCATTGTTAGCCTTGCCTTCAAAGTGATATTTTCTAAGGTGGTACCGATACTGTCACAGAGCAGACCGAAAAACATGAGTGCATGCTTGTTTTGTTGCATCATCTTTCGGATCCAACTTGAACCTCATCTGTTGAAAAAAGAATGTGAGTCTTGTTAGGAGGAAGCTAGAAAGTATGGGACAGAGCAAGACAATATTACTAATTGCGATGAATAACATTACTTACGGATAAATGGTCAAGGAAGGTGTTAAACTGGGTATTGTCTTTCTCATTCCTGTACTGGATCCACGTTGGGAGGATACGTGCATGACACCTAACGGCAACGGCTGCCTCTGATACTAACTTGGCTGACTCTGTAGCATCACGTGGCCTTTTTAAACCTGCCTCAAAATGGATCTCCATTCTTCCTCCTTTAGATTTTGTTAATCTGTCAAGCATTATCTCTGATGTCTGTTTCCGCTTGCGTCGTGGTGCTAGTTCAACAACAAATATGGAAAGTGTTAGTGTACATCAAACTGTGAGAGTACATATAAAGGAGCATGCAACTGCAACTTGACTCGGTCAGGTACCGTCTTGGTGTTGATGCTCATGAGGTTCATCTGATCTTGCCAAGTCCTGTTGTGTCAGCAGTGCTTCGGAAGTAGTGTTAGGTGTGAAGGCAGCTTGGGAACTGGCCAGTTCCGGAGCAAACGAACGAGTAACTCGTTGAGATGTTGGTACAGTTGAAGCGGATGCTGCAGCTGGTGGAGCAGGTGATACTGTGTTTGTAGATTTAGCCGGTGGACTTGGACCTTCTACTGCACTATAAGTACCAGCAGAATCTGGACGGCCGATCCTTTTCCGTTTCACCCGACGAGTAACACCACTCCCTACTATATTATTTTCCTTGCTCTTTTTTGACTTTGCAATGTCAAGCCGTACCCACAACACAAAAGAATAAAATCGCTCTTCAGAACTCATTGATGCATGATACAGACAAGCAATACTTTGATGTAAGACAACCGTATGAGGATGGAATGTGTAAGGAAAACAGGACGACATGACATATTCACAGCTACGATGTGTAAACTAAGCAGAAGGATTTTCAAGAAATAGAAGTGATGCAAGCTAGACACCATATGAAAGATGCAACCAATATTACTCTGCCAAGTTAAAAGTGTCTTGTCATAAGTGGCAATTCGAAAAATTAGAAGCAGTACAACATAGAAATCAATGCAAGATGCAACCACTATCAAACTGCCATGTTAAAAGTGTCCAATCATGAGTGACTGATGCGGGATACACAATAGCAGTACTTTGATGTAAGAACATGGTATGATAGATAGATGTAGTGTATTCTAGACACAGAATGCCATGTCATATGCACATGTATAACGTATGAACTCAGCAGGTGCAATTTAATCAAAATATAAGAAATACAGGCTAGACAACATATGCAACATGAAACCAATTATCAGACAGTCAACTTAGAGCAAGCACCTGCGATGGAGTACGGGAGATGAACTCATCATGTAGACTTGGGACTTTAACTTCATTAGTAGTAGCAGTGGCAAATCTAGAGAGTCTCTGTTTGCGTCGGTGCGGAGGACCACCAACATCCCCTGACTTACTCTTTTCCTTCCTATTTTCTGATATTGCCTTATGAAGTCAAAACCACAAGAAGATGAATAAAATTAGCTCTGCATAACTGGTTGATGCATGATACAGACGAACACTACTTTGATGTAAGGCAAGCGCAGGATAGGAGGATGGAATATATACAAAAAAATACAACGTTTCATATTCACACGTACGATAGGAGGATGGAATATGTATGAAAAAATAGTAAGCGGAAGGCATTTCAACAAAATTAGAAGAAATGAAAGCTAGGCACCATATGAACATGCAACCAATATCACTCTATCAGGTAAAAAGTGTCTCGTCGTAAGTGCCATTTCAAGAAATTAGAAGCAGTACAAGCTAGAAGACAATGCAAGATGCAACCTACATCACAGTCCCAAGTTAAATGTGTCTTATGGGTAAGTGATCGTTGCAGGTATAAGTTGTAAGCTATGCAGATGCAATTCAACATAATCAGAAGCGATACAAACTAGACATCATACAGAAAACGCAACCACATATAACAGTTCCAAGTTAGAGCAAGCACCTGTGATGGTGGAGTAGGGGAGATGTGCTCATCATCTACACAGCTACGTTGACTGTCTAGCCTTGCGTTGTCTTGCGAATCTTGTTGGGAGGATGGCGGAGTAGAATCTGTAGAGAACCTCCGTTTCAGTTGCTCGGAAGGACCACCATCATCCAATGCCTTGCCAATTTCCTTCAGCTTTATTGATTTTGCATTGTGAGGTCAAACCGACAAGAAAAAGGAATATAATTCGCTCTTTAGAACTCATTCATGCATGATACTGACGAATACTACTTTGATGAAAGGCAAAGTCATGATACGAGGATGGAATATGTACGAAAAAATGGACGGCTTGACATATTCACACCTATGATGTGGTAACTAAGCAGAAGGCACTTCAACAAATTAGAAGCACTGCAAACTAGACACCATATGAAAGGTGCAATCAAAATCACTCTGCCAAGTTAAAACTGTCTCGTCATAGGTGGTGTTCATCAAACTATAAGCAATACATGCTAGAAATCATATTCAAGACGCAAACCAATATCACACTGCCAACTTAAAGGTGTTCCATCATAAGTGATTGATGCAGGATACACAAGAAGAGTAGTTTCATGTAAGAACATGGTGTGATAGACATATATAGTATGTACCAAAAACAGGAAAGCGTGTCATATTCACACGTATCATGTGTAAGCTAAGCAGATGCAGTTTACACTAATTAGGAGCAATACAAGCTAGACACCATATGCAACATGCAACCGGATATCACACTGCCAAGTTAGAGCAAACACCTTGGATGGTGGAGTAGGGGAGCGGAGACTTGGACCTTGTAATGCACTATCAGTACAAGGAGAATCGGTACAGATGCTCCGTTTACGTTGCTGCAGAGGACCACCATCATCGCCTTCCTTACTCTTTTCCTTCCTCTTTCTTGATTTTGCCTTGTCAAGTCAAACCCACAAGAAAAAGGAATAAAATTTGCTCTTCAGAACTCATTGATGCATGATACTGATGAACACTACTTTCATGTAAGGCAGCCGCATGATAGGAGGATGGAATATGTATGAAAAACAGGACGGCGTGACATAGTGACATGTATGATGTATAAAGTGTAAACTAAGCACAAGGTGCTTGAACTTGTTAGAATCAATGCAAGCTAGAAACCATATGAAAGATGAAACCAATATCACTCTGCCAAATTAAAATGGTGCCCTAACAAATGTATTTGACCAAATTAGAAGCAATACATGGCAACAGGCTAGAAATAATATGCAATATGCAACGAATAAAGGTGACTCATCGTAAGTGATTGATACAGGATACAGAAGAGAGGTAGTTTCATGTAAGAACAAGGTTAACACATAGATGTAGTGTGTACCAAAAATAGGAAGGCATGTCATATTCACAGGTATAATGTGTAAACTAAGCAGATGCAATTTACCGTAATTAGAAGCATTACAAGCTAGACACCGTATGCAACATGCAACCACATATCACACTGCGAAGTTAGAGCAAGCACCTGTGATGGTGGTGTGGGGGAATTGCGGTCATCAACTAGAGAGCTACGTTGACTATCTTCATTTAGCCTTGCCGTTTCTTGAGAATCATGTGGGGAGGATGACACTGCACTCTTTGAACGAGTATGGCGTCTCACACTAACCCACCTGGGTGACTGTCTCATCATAAGTGATTGACGAGGGATACAAAAGAGCATTAGTTTGATGTACGAACATGGTTAATAGACATATGTAGTATGTATCAAAAACAGGAAGGCATGTCATTATCAAAGGTATAATGTGTAAAGTAAGCAGATGCAATTTAACCAAATTGGAAGCAACACAAGCTAGACACCATATGCAACATGCAACCACATTTGACAGCGCGAAGTTAAAGCAAGCACCCGGGATGGTTGTGTGTGGCAATTGAGATCATCAACTGCAGAGCTACGTTTACTGTCTCCAACTGCTGACACTGCATCCTTTAGAGCGCTGAAACGCTTAGTGCTTATCTTCGAATTACACTGGAGCGACTTCTGTCTTTTCTTTTCAGCATTCATCAACACTGCGTTAGAGTCTGAAATACCCATGTGTCGTGGTTTTGTCACGGCAGATGTCCTAAGGAAAGGACTTAGTCGTGGAGCCATCGCGCGGGTTAGCTTAATGGGGTTAAAGCGGACAAGGGACGCAGAGAGTTTATACTGGTTCGGCCCCTTGCGGTGAAGGTAAAAGCCTAATCCAGTTGTTGTGGAATTGCTAGGGTTTCGATGACCCGGGAGCGAATACGCTTTGCCTGAGTCTCAAGTTTTTGTCTGTTGTCCTGAACCACTGCCGAGTCGTCCCCTTATATACACGGGTTGACGCCCGTCGGTTTACAGAATCCCGAGGCCGGCTCATAAACGTGTCCGGCTCGGTCTCTGCTCTTTCTATCTTACAACACAAGTTTACATATCCATACCGGTTTATGTCTACAGGCCTTAAACCGGCTTTGGGCCCTGGGCCTTCATAAAGCGTCACCGTCTTTATCTTCATGGGCTTCAGGTATAGTGGACCGCTATGGGGTTAACCCGGCCTCTCCTGACCGTTTTACGCCCAGTGGTAATATCCCCAACATTAGGCCCCAGATTGATTTGAACTGGTTCATGTCAATCCTCAATACTTAAGAAAATTTCTTCTTCAGCACCTTCACATAGTCTTGTAAACCGCCATGACATCATCTTCCAGATGCATGATAAACCGCCATGATGTCATCTATTATTAAAAACTGTGTATAACCCACCTTCATTAATGGGCCTCCGACAATCGAGGCAACAGAGCTGTCACATATCCCATATTTCGGGCTCCTCGATTCTCGCGCCTGCCTTTTATCCATTCATCTTATAAATAGGTCGAGGGGTCCCTTTCACTTTTCCCCCTCGTGCCTCTTTGCGTCTTCTTCTTCCTCGCGCCGACCGACCTTCGAGCTCTGCCACCGCCGTCGTCCTTCGCCTCTGCCTCAGCAACGACCGCTGCATCAACCTGACCATACCAGAGACACGCGACAATCCTCCGCTGCTTCCTCAGTTCAAGTAAGTTCCTCTTCTCCTTATTCCAGATCCGCCATTAGGGTTCAGTGTTCGTCATAGTTCTTCAAAGTTCTTGGCACTGTTCTTCCCTGTTCCTCTTGTTATCACAAACGGCTAGCTAGATCTGACACTTCTTATGCGGCCGTAGCCATAGTCCTCTTTTTCCTGATTAGATCTTCTCCTTTACACAGAACTCATCTGAACTTTGCCAAACTGTTTTATGCACTTGAAATTAGGTTTGGATTTTTCCTAGTTTTCTGTCATACCACAGATCTGAAATTTATCACATCAATCTGCGGAACTTGTTTTTCCCTCACTTAAGTACTTTAGATCTGTACCTTATATTCCAGAATTGGTAGTTTAATCTCATAAATGATAATCCGGTAGGTACCATTAGTCCCCTGTTGAACCGCCAAACCGCTTTATCTTTGTACATCGCCCATGTCTGATTTTGGTTTAACAATATGTGTACACCTCTACTTTAACTTGCATCGCTTTTATTCTGTCCATTATAAACCTTAAACCTGTAATAATCATGTTTCAGCCTCCGTTGAAATGGCCAAATAAGTCTATGAATGCAACTGGGCTCCTTCCCAGGTCACGGAAGATCAGCTCAACAGATGCGTCGCAACAGACGCTTTAGCCAAGAAAGATGTCATCCACTAGAGGGCCCCTGGCCCGGAAAATCCTCCTACACCCAAGGACGGAGAGGTAGTCATTTTTGTTGACAATCTGGGCCGAGGCTTTAGCCCTCCCGGTTCAAAATTCTTCCAAGATGTGCTGGCTAGTTTTCAACTTCACCCTCAGGACATCGGTCCAAATTCTGTGACCAACATCTGCCACTTCCAAGTCTTCTGTGAAGCTTATCTGCAAGAGGAACCTACAGTTGAACTGTTTAGGGATTTCTTTCACTTAAACCGTCGCACAGAGTTCACAGATGGACCCAATACTGAATTGGGCGGAATGGCGGTTCAGAAAAGGAAGGAAGTCACTTTCCCTCATCCCAAGCTCCACAGTTACCCCAAAGAGTGGAACCAGACCTGGTTTTATTGCAAGGATACATCTCCAACTGATGAAAAACCCCAGCCGGGTTACCGCCCTGAACGCCTTAGCAATACGCATCCTTTTCCTCAGAGGTTAACATCAAAGGAAAGGGCCATCTATGCCCCACAGCTGTCGAAGCTTAGAGCCTTTATGGCAAATGGTTTAACAGGTGTTGATTTTGCTCGTTGCTAGATCGGCTGGAGCATCCTACCCTTAAGCCGGCGCCCCGTCTTGATGTGTGAGTACACAGGGAGTTTGACCGACCCTCAACGGCACATTAATATTCAACTGACAGAGGCTGAAATTACTAAGGCTGTCAAGAAAATGTTGAATGAACCGGAGGCCGTCTGCAGCCAAACCGGACTAAGTCCTTTCTGTACCTTCAACAAACCGCCATCTGTAAGAATTATCTAACTTCCTTACTGTAAGTTACCTCTTTTCAACATATTCTCTGAGAGTTTGTCTGATTTTGACAGGGTGATGATCTGTTCTGGAATAAAAAGCCACAAGACAAACCGGCAAAACCACAAGATAAAACGGCAAATCCACTACGCCCAAAGACCAAGGTTGTTAAGAAACCAGCCAAGAAAAGGACCACTGCATCCTCCGAGCCAAATGCTGATGACGATGTGGGTAACCCGGAATCAGAGGTAGAACTTGACTCTCTTTGTTCATTTTTCGTACACCTCATTGACAATGACTATTATCAGGACGACGCTGAAGGCAGTCAAGCTGATGACGTCGAGGTAATCATTCTTTCCTCCGATTCAGATCCTCTGCCAAAAAAAAAATCCGTCGAGCAAACCGGAAAGTAAAATTTTCTCACCCCTTGCTTACTTGGACCCAAACTTTCTTTTGAAGACGCAGCAGCATGAGGCTCGCCGCACAACCCGGCACAGCGGCCAGGTAGTTACCTCCGCCGGTTTACCGAACACTCCGGTTCGGAAACGCCGATCAGAGGTCTCTTATATCCTTGACACTTCATGCCCCAAAGTGGGTTGTTTCCGTCAGCCTCTTAACCCGTCTGATTCAAATTATCAGGGTACTTCCTGATACGTCCATTTTGCATCATGCTTTTATATCGATATTTATTGCATTATGGGCTTTTATTAAACGTTATGTCACAATATTTATGCCTATTCTCTCTTATTTTACAAGGTTTACATAAGGAGGGAGAATGCCGGCAGCTAGAATTCTCGGCTGGAAAAGGAGCAAATATTAGAGACCTATTCTGCACAACTCCAAAAGACCTGAAACTCCACGAAAGTTATTTTTGGAAATAATAAAAAATACTGAGCGGAAGAAATACGTCAGGGAGCCACCACCTGTCCACGAGGGTGGGGGCGCGCCCTACCCCCCAGGGCGCGCCCCCCCTGCCTCGTGGGCCCCCCTGTTGGCTCTCCGGTGGCCATCTTCTGCTATATGAAGTCTTTCGTCCAGAGAAAAATAATAAGCAACCTTTCAGGACGAGACTCCGCCGCCACGAGGCGGAACCAATCTAGGGCTCCAGCAGAGCTGTTCTGTCGGGGACACTTCCCTCCGGGAGGGGGAAATAATCGCCATCGTCATCACCAACACTCCTCTCATCGGGAGAGGGCAATCTCCATCAACATCTTCACGAGCACCATCTCCTCTCAAAACCCTAGTTCATCTCTTGTATCCAATTCTTGTCTCATAGTCTGGGATTGGTACTAGTAGGTTGCTAGTAGTGTTGATTACTCCTTGTAGTTGATGCTAGTTGGTTTATTTGGTGGAAGATCATATGTTCAGATCCTTTATGCATATAAATACCCCTCTGATTATGAACATGAATATGCTTTGTGAGTAGTTACGTTTGTTCCTGAGGACATGGGAGAAGTCGCGCTATTAGTAGTCATGTGAATTTGGTATTGGTTCGATATTTTGATGAGATGTATGTTGTCTATCCATTAGTGGTGTTATGTGAACGTCGACTACATAACACTTCACCATTATTTGGGCCTAGAGGAAGGCATTGGGAAGTAATAAGTAGATGATGGGTTGCTAGAGTGACAGAAGCTTAAACCCTAGTTTATGCGTTGCTTCGTAAGGGGCTGATTTGGATCATATGTTTCATGCTATGGTTCGGTTTACCTTAATACTTTTGTTGTAGTTGCGGATGCTTGCAATAGAGGTTAATCATAAGTGGGATGCTTGTCCAAGTAAGGGCAGCACCCAAGCACCAGTCCACCCACATATCAAATTATCAAATTACCGAACGCGAATCATATGAACGTGATGAAAACTAGTTTGACGATAATTCCCATGTGTCCTCGGGAGTGCTTTTCTCTATATAAGAGTTTGTCCAGGCTTGTCCTTTGCTACAAAAAGGATTGGGCCACCTTGCTGCACTTTATTTACTTTTGTTACTTGTTGCTCGTTACAAATTATCCTATCACAAAACTATCTGTTACCACTTATTTCAGTACTTGCAGAGAATACCTTGCTGAAAACCGCTTATCATTTCCTTCTGCTCCTTGTTGGGTTCGACACTCTTACTTATCGAAAGGACTATGATAGATCCCCTATACTTGTGGGTCATCAAGACTCTTTTCTGGTGCTGTTGCCGGGGAGTGAAGCGCCTTTGGTAGGTGGAATTTGGTAAGGAAAAATTTATATAGTGTGCTGAAACTTACTGTCACTTGTTACTATGGAAAGTAATCCTCTGAGGGGCTTGTTCGGGGTATCTTCACCCCGACCAGTAGAGCAAAGAGTTGCTCCTCAACCTACTGAACCTACTGAAAATGAAAATGAGAATGAAAATGTTCACTTTGAGATTCCTTCGGGTATGCTAGAAAAACTGCTAGCTAAGCCTTTTGCAGGAGATGGAGCAAAGCATCCTGATGAGCACCTAATATATGTGGATGAAGTTTGTGGATTATTTAAGCTTGCAGGTGTACCCGGTGATGTTATTAAAAGGAAGGTCTTCCCTTTATCTTTGAAGGGAGATGCATCGACATGGTATAGGCTATGTGATGATACGGGATCATGGAACTACAAACGATTGAAATTAGAATTTCATCAGAAATTTTATCCTATGCATCTTGTTCATCGTGATCCCAATTATATATATAATTTTTGGCCTCGCGAAGGAGAAAGCATCGCTCAAGCTTGGGGGAGGCTTAATTCAATGTTATATTCATGCCCCAATCATGAGCTCTCAAGAGAAATAATTATTCAAAGTTTTTGTGCTCGGCTTTCTGGTAACAATCGCACCATGCTCGATACTTCTTGTGCTGGCTCTTTTATGATGAAGACTATTGAATTCAAATGGAATTTATTGGATAGAATTAAACGCAACTCTGAAGATTGGGATCTCGACGAAGGTAAGGAGTCAGCTATGACACCTAAGTTTGATTGTGTTAAATCTTTTATGGATACCGATGTTTTCCGTAAATTTAGCACTAAATATGGACTTGACTCTGAGATAGTAGCTTCCTTATGTGAATCTTTTGCTACTTATGTTGATCTCCCCAAGGAGAAGTGGTTTAAATATCATCCTCCCATAGAAGTAAAAGTAGCTGCACCTATGAAAGTTGAAGAAAAAACTATCACTTATAATGATCCTGTTGTTCCTACTGCTTATGTTGAGAAACCACCTTTCCTTGTTAGAATAAAGGATCATGCTAAAGCTTCAACTGTGGTTCGTAAAAGCAATATTAGAACTTATACACCTCCTGAGCAGATTAAAGTTGAACCTAATATTGCTATTGTTAAAGATCTCTTGTCTGATAATATTGATGGGCATGTTACTTATTTCTGCGGTGAAACTGCTAGAATTGCCAAACCTTGTGCTAAAGATAAACATAGACCTGTGGTAGGCATGCCTATTATTTCTGTTAAAATAGGAGATCATTGTTATCATGGCTTCTGTGATATGGGTGCTAGTGTTAGTGCAATACCTTATGACTTATACTAAGAAATTATGCATGATATTGCACCTGCTGAGATATAAGATATTGATGTCACAATTAAACTTGCCAATAGAGATACTATTTCACCAATGGGAATTGTTAGAGATGTTGAAGTCTTGTGCGGGAAAACTAAATATTCTGCTGATTTTCTTGTTCTTGGTTCCCCACAAGATAGCTTTTGTCCCATTATATTTGGTAGACCCTTCTTGAACACCATTAATGCCAGGATAGATTGCGAAGAGGATGTTGTTACTATTGGTCTAGGTGATATGTCTCATGAATTTAATTTCTCTAAATTTCGTAGACAACACCGTGAAGAAGAATTACCTAGTAAGGATGAAATTATTGGTCTTGCTTCTATTGCCGTACCTCCTAGCGATCCTTTAGAACAATATTTGCTAGACCATGAAAATGATATGTTTATGAATGAAAGAAGGGAAATAGATGAAGTATTCTTTAAACAAGAACCCATTCTGAAACACAATTTGCCTGTTGAAATCCTAGGGGATCCTCCTCCACCCAAGGGTGATCCCGTGTTTGAGCTCAAACCGTTGCCTGATACTCTTAAATATGCTTATCTTGATGAAAAGAAGATATATCCTGTTATTATTAGTGCTAACCTTTTAGAGCATGAAGAAGAAAGATTATTGAAAACTCTGAAGAAGCACCGTGCTGCTATTGGATATACTCTTGATGATCTTAAGGGCATTAGTCCCATTCTATGTCAACATAAAATAAATTTGGAAGAAGATGCCAAACCAGTTCGTGATCATCAACGACGGCTGAATCCTAAAATGAAAGAAGTGGTAAGAAAATAAATACTAAAGCTCCTTGAGGCAGGTATAATTTATCCCGTTGCTGATAGTCAGTGGGTAAGTCCTGTCCATTGTGTCCCTAAGAAGGGAGGTATTACCGTTGTTCCTAATGATAAAGATGAATTGATTCCGCAAAGAATTATTACAGGTTATAGGATGGTAATTAATTTCTGAAAATTAAATAAGGCTACTAAGAAAGATCATTACCCCTTACCGTTTATCGATCAAATGCTAGAAAGATTATCCAAACATACACATTTTTTCTTTCTAGATGGTTATTCTGGTTTCTCTCAAATACCTGTGTCAGCCAATGATCAATCAAAGACTACTTTTACTTGCCCTTTTGGTACTTTTGCTTATAGACATATGCCTTTTGGTTTATGTAATGCACCTGCCACCTTTCAAAGATGCATGATGGCTATATTCTTTGACTTTTGTGAAAAGATTTGTGAGGTTTTCATGGATGACTTCTCCGTCTATGGATCCTATTTTGATGATTGCTTGAGCAACCTTGATCGAGTTTTGCAGAGATGTGAAGAAACTAATCTTGTCTTGAATTGGGAAAAGTGCCACTTTATGGTTAACGAAGGTATTGTCTTGGGGCATAAAGTTTCTGAAAGAGGTATTGAAGTTGATAAAGCGAAGGTTGATGCTATTGAGAAGATGCCATGTCCTAAGGACATCAAAGGTATAAGAAGTTTCCTTGGTCACGCCGGTTTTTATAGGAGGTTCATTAAAGACTTCTCAAAAATTTCTCGGCCTCTGACTAATTTATTACAAAAAGATATACCATTTGTTTTTGATGATGATTGTGTAGAAGCATTTGAAATACTTAAGAAAGCATTGATCTCTGCACCTATTGTCCAGCCACCTGATTGGAATTTACCCTTTGAAATTATGTGTGATGCTAGTGATTATGCTGTAGGTGCTGTTCTAGGGCAAAGAGTTGATAAGAAATTAAATGTTATTCAATATGCTAGTAAAACTCTAGACAATGCCCAGAGAAATTATGCTACTACTGAAAAGGAATTCTTAGCAGTTGTATTTGCTTGTGATAAGTTCAGGCCTTATATTGTTGATTCTAAAGTAACTATTCACACGGATCATGCTGCTATTAAATATCTTATGGAAAAGAAAGATGCTAAACCTAGGCTTATTAGATGGGTTCTCTTGCTACAAGAATTTGATTTGCATATTGTTGATAGAAAGGGAGCTGAGAACCCCGTTGTAGACAACTTGTCTAGGCTAGAAAATGTTCTTGATGACCCACTACCTATTGATGATAGCTTTCCGGATGAACAATTGAATGTCATAAATGCCTCTCGTAGTACTCCGTGGTATGCTGATTATGCTAATTATATTGTTGCTAAATTTATACCACCTAGTTTCACATACCAGCAAAAGAAAAAGTTTTTCTATGATTTGAGGCATTACTTTTGGGATGACCCACATCTTTATAAAGAAGGAGTAGATGGTGTTATTAGACGTTGTGTACCTGAGCATGAATAGGAACAGATCCTACGCAAGTGTCATTCCGAAGCTTATGGAGGACACCATGCTGGAGATAGAACTGCACATAAGGTATTGCAATCCGGTTTTTATTGGCCTACTCTCTTCAAGGATGCCCGTAAGTTTGTCTTATCTTGTGATGAATGTCAAAGAATTGGTAACATTAGTAAACGTCAAGAAATGCCTATGAATTATTCACTCGTTATTGAACCATCTGATGTTTAGGGCTTTGATTATATGGGACCTTTTCCTGCCTCTAATGGTTACACACATATTTTAGTTGCTGTTGATTACGTTACTAAGTGGGTAGAAGCTATTCCAACTAGTAGTGCTGATCATAACACTTCTATTAAGATGCTTAAAGAAGTTATTTTTCCGAGGTTTGGAGTCCCTAGATATTTAATGACTGATGGTGGTTCACATTTTATTCATGGTGCTTTCCGTAAAATGCTTGCTAAGTATGATGTTAACCATAGAATTGCATCCCCTTATCACCCACAGTCTAGTGGTCAAGTAGAATTGAGTAATAGAGAGCTCAAATTAATTTTGCAAAAGACTGTCAATAGATCTAGAAAGAATTGGTCCAAGAAACTTGATGATGCATTATGGGCCTATAGAACTGCATATAAAAATCCTATGGGTATGTCTCCGTATAAAATGGTTTATGGAAAAGCATGTCACCTACCTCTCGAACTGGAACATAAGGCATATTGGGCTATTAAAGAGCTCAACTATGATTTCAAACTTGCCGGTGAGAAGAGGTTATTTGATATTAGCTCACTTGATGAATGGAGAACCCAAGCTTATGAAAATGCCAAGTTGTTTAAAGAAAAAGTTAAAAGATGGCATGACAAAAGGATACAAAAGCGTGAGTTTAATGTAGGTGATTATGTATTACTATACAACTCTTGTTTAAGATTTTTTGCAGGAAAACTTCTCTCTAAATGGGAAGGTCCCTACGTTATCGAGGAGGTCTACCGTTCCGGTGCCATAAAAATCAACAACTTCGAAGGCACAAATCCGAAGGTGGTGAACGGTCAAAGAATCAAACACTATATCTCAGGTAATCCTATAAATGTTGAAACCAATGTTATTGAAACCGTAACCCCGGAGGAATACATAAGAGACACTTTCCGGAATGTTTCAGACTCCGAAAAGGAATAGGTATGTGGTACGGTAAGTAAACCGACTCCAAAACAATTCTAATGGCAATATTTCTCCATTTTGGAATATTTAGAAAAATAAAAAATAAGAAGCAGTCCGGGAAGGACACGAGGGCCCCACGAGGGTGGAGGGCGCGCCCCCTACCTCGTGGGCACCTCGTGCGCTCTACGGACTCCGTTTTCTTGCATGATACGTATTTTGGTCAGTAAAAATTCATTATATAATCTCCTGAAGGTTTTGACTCCCGTATCACGCAATTATCCTTTGTTCTTGTTTCGAGCTGTTTTTCTGACAGATCTAGATCATCATGACGTCTCCAAGTGCCCCCAAGGACAAGTTCTTCGAGAAGGTTATCAACCCTTACCTCGCGGAGGTGCTGCAA
This sequence comes from Triticum aestivum, assembly GCF_018294505.1. NCBI lineage: Eukaryota > Viridiplantae > Streptophyta > Magnoliopsida > Poales > Poaceae > Triticum > Triticum aestivum. The sequence goes on from NC_057802.1 coordinate 45,228,455, forward strand.
CACCCTCAAACCATTGAGATGCATGATGGGTTGCTGCACATCCGCGATGTTGAGGGACCACGGAGGATCGGAAGCATGGAGACGAGGCTTGAAGCAATGGAGCAACAAGTTTTCAAGTGCCAAGAGATGGTGGAGCGTGGACTTGACTCCAATCACATAATGATCACGGAGTTCACCAACAACCACAAGCTGGATACCAAGGACATTGGGGAGGCCATCTTCAAGCTCCACGAGAAAATCGAGCACCTCCAAGCCCAAATCTATGACCTGCAAAACCAAAACTGTGAGTATGAATATATATTCAAAAGGATGAGTTTGGCTGCAGATTTAAGGATCCCGGAGACTCGATCATCCTTCTATGATGGTGAGCCTATGCCTTGGAAGATGGACGACAAGCCTACATCATCAACAATCCCTTCACCAGCAAAGGAGATATAATCACATGGGTATGGGCAGTCCCCTTGGCAACTACCAAGCTTGGGGGAGATGCCCCGGTATCGTATCACCATCACACTCCTATCTTTACCATTTTTCTTAGTTCGATCCTATTAGTAGTATCTTGATCTAGTAGAATAAAGTTTTGGTATGATCTAGTTTTGAGTTTTGCTTTATGATCCCTCTATGTAATCGAGTCCGTGAGCTATATAATAAAGATTAGTGTTGAGTCAAGGGCTTGATTATTTTGCCATGATCTTGAGTGAATAAAAGAAAAGAGAAAAGAATAAAAAGGAATAAAAATATCATATTGATCTTATAGAGGGTAATGACTTCACATAGAAAGAGTATGATGATTAAAAATTGTTGAGAGTTGGCAAACATAGCTTTGGTCATCGTCGCAATTAATAGGAAGTAATAAAGAAAGAGAGGTTTCACATATAAATATACTATCATGGACATCTTTTATGATTGGGAGCACTCATTAAAGTATGACATGCTAAAGAGTTGATGTTGGACAAGGAAGACAACGTAATGGGTTATGTTTTCTTATATCTGAGATAAAGTATATTGTCATGGATCTTCCAACATGTTGAGCTTGCCTTTCCCCCTTATGCTAGCCAAATTCTTTGCACCAAGTAGAGATACTACTTGTGCTTCCCAAAACCCTTAAACCAGTTTTGCCATGAGAGTCCACCTATCTACCTATGGATTGAGTAAGATCCTTCAAGTAAGTTGTCATCGGTGCAAGCAATAAAAAAATTGCTATCTAAATATGTATGATTGATTGGTGTGGAGGAAATAAGCTTTATACGATCTTGTGATGTGGAAGAAATAAAAGCGACGGACTGCATAATAAAGGTTCATATCACAAGTGGCAATATAAAGTGACGTTCTTTCACATTAAGATTTTGTGCATCCAACCCTGAAAGCGCATGGCAACCTCTGCTTCCCTCTGCGAAGGGCCTATCTTTTACTATTATCTTCTACCTTATGCAAGAGTTATGGTGATCTTCACCTTTCCTTTTTATATTTTATCCTTTGGCAAGCACATGGTGTTGGAAAGATCCTGATATATATATATATATATATATATATATATATATATATATATATATATATATATATAAATTGGATGTAGGGGAGCATGAGTTATTTTGTTGACATTACCCTTGAGGTAAAAGGTTGGGAGGCGAAACTATAAGCCCCTATCTTTCTCTGTGTCCGATTAAAACTCCGTAACCACAAGTATTGCGTGAGTGTTAGCAATTATGAAAGACTAAATGATAGTTGAGTATGTGGACTTGCTAGAAAGCTCTGACATAGACTCTTTCTGATATTATGATAAATTGCAATTGCCTCAATGACTGAGATTATAGTGTGTTGGTTCTCAATAAAGTTTATGATTCATACTTTTGCATTGTGAATAGATTATTACTTGAGCATAAGAAATCATATGACAATATCCATATATGTTGTTGTTATGAGAATAATCATGATGCCCTCATGTCCGTATTTTATTTTATCGACACCTCTACCTCTAAACATGTGGACATATTTATCGTTATCGGCTTCCGCTTGAGGACAAGCGAGGTCTAAGCTTGGGGGAGTTGATACGTCCATTTTGCATCATGCTTTTATATCGATATTTATTGCATTATGGGCTGTTATTACACGTTATGTCACAATATTTATGCCTATTCTCTCTTATTTTACAAGGTTTACATAAGGAGGGAGAATGCCGGCAGCTGGAATTCTGGGCTAGAAAAGGAGCAAATATTAGAGACCTATTCTGCACAACTCCAAAAGACCTGAAACTCCACGAAAGTTATTTTTGGAAATAATAAAAAATACTAAGCGGAAGAAATACGTCAGGGGGGCCACCACTTGTCCACGAGGGTAGGGGGCGCGCCCTACCCCCCAGGGCGCGCCCCCTGCCTCGTGGGCCCCCTGTTGGCTCTCCGGTGGCCATCTTCTGCTATATGAAGTCTTTCGTCCAGAGAAAAATAATAAGCAACCTTTCGGGATGAGACTCCGCCGCCACGAGGCGGAACCTTGGCGGAACCAATCTAGGGCTCCGGCAGAGCTGTTCTGCCGGGGACACTTCCCTCCGGGAGGGGGAAATCATCGCCATCATCATCACCAACGCTCCTCTCATCGGGAGAGGGCAATCTCCATCAACATCTTCACCAGCACCATCTCCTCTCAAAACCCTAGTTCATCTCTCGTATCCAATTCTTGTCTCATAGTCTGGGATTGGTACTAGTAGGTTGCTAGTAGTGTTGATTACTCCTTGTAGTTGATGCTAGTTGGTTTATTTGGTGGAAGATCATATGTTCAGATCCTTTATGCATATTAATACCCCTCTGATTATGAACATGAATATGCTTTGTGAGTAGTTACGTTTGTTCCTGAGGACATGGGAGAAGTCTCGCTATTAGTAGTCATGTGAATTTGGTATTCGTTCGATATTTTGATGAGATGTATGTTGTCTATCCTTTAGTGGTGTTATGTGAACGTCGACTACATAACACTTCACCATTATTTGGGCCTAGAGGAAGGCATTGGGAAGTAATAAGTAGATGATGGGTTGCTAGAGTGACAGAAGCTTAAACCCTAGTTTATGCGTTGCTTCGTAAGGGGCTGATTTGGATCCATATGTTTCATGCTATGGTTAGGTTTACCTTAATACTTTTGTTGTAGTTGCGGATGCTTGCAATAGAGGTTAATCATAAGTGGGATGCTTGTCCAAGTAAGGGCAGCACCCAAGCACCAGTCCACCTAGATATCAAATTATCAAAGTACCGAACGCGAATCATATGAATGTGATGAAAACTAGCTTGACGATAATTCCCATGTGTCCTCGGGAGCGCTTTTCTCTATATAAGAGTTTGTCCAGGCTTGTCCTTTGCTACAAAAAGGATTGGGCCACCTTGCTGCACTTTATTTACTTTTGTTACTTGTTGCTCGTTACAAATTATCCTATCACAAAACTATCTGTTACCACTTATTTCAGTACTTGCAGAGAATACCTTGCTGAAAACCGCTTATCATTTCCTTCTGCTCCTCGTTGGGTTCGACACTCTTACTTATTGAAAGGACTACTATAGATCCCCTATACTTGTGGGTCATCACTTCCCACTCATCTTCTGGCGAGTCATCAGCCACAAAGCTTCCACCCCTCAAAACAGTTCTTGGGTGAGCTATACACTTGTTTTTATCCTTGATGTGTTATTTTTATATACTGTACTGATCCTCATGTTTATTTTTCTCAGTGCCAAGCCCAGACCCAACAAGAAGGCTCGGTTGAATAAACCGGCTGATGATAACGTGGCTATTGAACCGGAAAAGACTCCAGATCTTGAAGAGACCGATGCTGACGCCATGCTTAATGATCCACCGCCTCAAGACCATGACTTGTTTACTGAACAAGTAGACATTGACACTACAAGCCACGCTGACAAACCGACCAGCCCGGTCCGTCCTGATGGCAAATTGGCCAGTCCAGCTAAGGCTACCGACAAATCACCAACTCCCGTGAAAGCTGCTGATGATAAAGAGGACGATGCCATGATTACTGGCATTGGCCATACCACTCCTGGCAATCCTGTTGCTTTATCAAAGCATACTGCCAAGGACGAGCTCTCTGCTATCAGCAAAGGCAAATGGAACGCCGATTTGTCAAGCTATGCCCATCTCAATGCTCAAGGCCTTCACTCTGGCTTCTTGAACCGTGTGTACACCAGCCGTGACTATGAAGCCGGTTTGGTAAATATAATGAAAGAGCGATATGAGGTAACTAATGCTCAACTCTGCTTAACTGTCTCTCTTGTAAATTCCAAATATCAACTCCAGTAGCCCCCAAGTGATTGTTTATGATATCAATCTGAACCAGGACTTAGCAATAACCTATCATGCTTAGCCTCCAGGGACTGGGTTATCACTTTAAGATGAACCGGTATTTGTAGAAGCACAATGTTGTACCTTTCACTAATGTAGCCCCCAAGGGCCGGTTTAACTTTGTAAAGATGAACCAGGACTATTAAAAGACTTCCCAAATCAGTACTTTGAGCAAACATACATTAGCCCCCAAGTGCCAAGAGTAATACTTGTATTGTGCTTGGGACTTGTAAAATTTTTCGAGAACCAGCAAATATGCATTAGCCCCCAAGTATCAAGTACATAACTTGTTATGTGATTGGTACTTCAAACATGTAGCACCAACTCATTATACTTTTGTCTTGTTATAGGCTGAACTGGGCAAAAAAGAAGCTCAAACCGCTGATCTGCAAGAGAACATCAAATCCCAGCAAGCTGAAACCGCCAAGGCAAAGGATGAGCTGACTAGCGCTTTATCCGCTATGGAAAAGCTAAAGGAGAGTTTCAACAAAGAGCGTGCAGATTGGAACACGGAAAAATCCGCTTTGCAGAAAAGAGCCGAAGACGCAGAAGAAGCCCTTAAACCGGTGGTAGATGAGCTGACTGGCGTAAAGCGGCAGATACATGCCATGACTGCTGCTGTGTTCCGTAAGCACCCTTGCCTTATACTTTCAACATATCTTTCCATGCGTTGCCGGTTTACTGACGTTTGTAACGATGCAGGAACTCGCATTAGTCATCTGGGATCTGATGTACAGAAGAAGCTGAAAGCTGCCTACACGCTGATAGAGCAATTGTATACCGGCGCGCAACGAATCATCTGCACCACTTCTCACAATAAGCTGCCCCCGACGTTAGTCAAGGATACCTTAGACAGGCTATCTATGTTGCCTACCCGGGTAGAAGAGCTAAAGATATCTGCTGCAAGGGCTGGCGCTTTAACTGCACTAACCCGGGCAAAAGCATGGGTGCCTCATTTTGACCCGGCAGACGTCATTAAAGGCTACCCAAGCTTAAAAGAAGACGGATCAGAGTTTTGCACTGATGATCTCCGCGCCATAAACCGGGAAGTTCGTCCACTGGCTTGCCAACTTGCTGAAGAAGCTGATCTGTCATTTTACCAGGCGACTTATGACACCAATAACAAACGGGTTGCTGCACCGACTCCTGAGGCTCAAAACTGGATCCCTCCAATCCGTAAGCACACTTATGCCCCTGATATTGAACGGTCCACCCTTATAAGCGACGAAGCTGTGTTCCAAGCGTTAACTGGGATCGACTGGACAACTATTGACTTCCAGCCGCTGGGTAGAGACGAAGAGGATGAATCGGTGCAAGATGATCTGCAGCCGTCAGGTCAAGCTGGTGACCAATCATAACCCGGAGGCCGGTTTAGTCTTCCGCGTGCTGCAACACGTATTTGAGAAAACAATTATCCTTTTGGGCACTGAAACACCTTGTAATAGGCTAGTTAAAACACTTGGTCTGTTATGCCTTCATGCATATTTATCTACAACTGATGCTTGCTAATCCGCCATGCTTAAGATATGATGTTCATAATCCATAGCAATTTACTCAAGCTATTCCTGCAGATAAAAAGCTTAAAGCGCCCTGGCGGTTTACCACCGGGCGGGTCATAATGCCCAAATATATATATATATATATATATATATATATATATATATATATATAACCAAGGTTTATAACCAAAGTTATAAAAAGATAACTAATTATGGAAATACGTGATACCTGTGACCTTGAGTCATAATGTTGGCTGACCAACTTTGTAGTGAGGGTAACAACCCTAATCCGGAGCATCAGTAACTCGTGTTATATGATGCCGGTTTACAATAAAACCGTTCCGGGTTGTGATAAACACCGGTTTATTCGATACTGGTGACTTTGAGTCAAAACCAGACCGGGCTGATAGTCTCCAGATTATAACTTGATCATGTACTGACAACTTGGAGTTGACAGCCTAACCGGGTTGATGAACACCGGTTTAAAAACATCACAAATCTTGTCAAAAGAGAGAAAAACTTAGCAAAAAGCAAATAAAAACCCTTGTAGTCAAGGCTTTTCACGGGCTGCCAGGCCCCAAATTCGAGGCTTTTCATGGGCTGCCAGGCCACTGAGTTAAACCATTTTTGCAAAGCCTTTTAAGATGGTCATCAATCCTTAACCAAACATCATTTTAACTTGACAAGTTCAGGGTCTTATTAGAGTGACTTGTCAAAGTTTGATGGGTCATACCAGGTTTACCTGGGCGGAGTGACTTACTTAAAGAGGCAGGCTAACCCGGGGTTTTAGGTGTATACACCAGGCTTCCAAGCCATGGCTTGATAGCCTATTACAAGTGTAGATTCTTTGTTCATTTCGCCAGCACAGAATCCCCAAGTAACATTTTGAGCTGTGCTCAGTGGGTGCCTATGTTTGAGTTGTTGTTTTACAACACTCTCTTTGGCCCCGGATTGATTTGGCTTTGAGCCGATCAAGAGGTGTGACTATGGTTCGGATACGAGCAAGCCCCCACGTGATCTTGTGGCATTGCGCCGATCAAGAGGTGTAGCTATGGTTCGGATACGACCAGGCCCCCAAGTGATATTTGTATAAAGCTTTGATAAGCCGAATCAAGGGGTAAACCGGACGCCGCTTTATAAAGAGAAGCTCCATGTAACCACACATGATGTAAGAAAAACAACAGATACCCTGCTTTAGCTGAGGTTCCGGTTTATTATATTGATCATAATACATACATTGTCATAGCTATGTACATAAGCAGAGCCTATGGCTCAAGTATAGTAGGGTCAAAGATGAGCTATATTCCATGGCCGGTGGGTCTCCTCCTCCGATTTACGTGAGTCTTTGCGATCTCGAACACCGATTAGGTAGTATGACCAGTTGTGCAGATTCTTGCTGACCACAAAGGGTCCTTCCCAAGGGGGGGGGGATAACTTGTGCATATCCGTCTGATCCTGGATGAGTCGGAGCACCAAATCGCCTTCTTGAAAGGTTTTGGTTCTAACCCGGCGGCTGTGATAACGACGCAGATCTTGCTGATAAATCGCCGAACGGGCTGCTGCCATGTCATGCTCCTCATCTAACAGGTCAAGAGCTTCCTGCCGTGCCTTTTCATTGTCAGCTTCAACATATGCTGCTACACGGGGTGAGTCATGACAGATGTCACTAGGAAGAACTGCCTCCGCACCATAAACCATGAAAAAAGGCGTGTATCCCGTTGATCTGTTGGGTGTGGTATTGATGCTCCATAACACAGAAGGTAATTCCTCAACCCAACAACCCGGCGTCCGTTGCAAAGGAACCATAAGCCGGGGTTTGATGCCTCTGAAGATCTTTTGATTGGCCCTCTCCGCTTGACCATTGGACTGGGGGTGAGCCACTGATGATACGTCAAGCCGGATGTGTTCACGTTGACAAAACTCCTTCATGGCACCCTTTGACAGATTGGCACCATTGTCTGTTATAATGCTGTGTGGAAAACCAAACCGGAAGATCACCTTTTTGATGAATTAAACCGTCGTAGCTGCATCACACTTACTGATTGGCTCTGCCTCCACCCACTTCGTGAACTTATCAACCGCCACCAAAAGGTGGGTCTTCTTGTCCTTGGATCTCTTAAAGGGTCCAACCATATCAAGCCCCCAGGTCGCAAACGGCCAAGTAATTGGAATCATCCTCAACTATTGAGCTGGTACATGAGCCCGTCGTGAGAACTTTTGACAGCCATCACACCTTTTGACTAAGTCCTCGGCATCAGCATGAACCGTCAACCAATAGAAACCGTGACGAAACGCCTTGGCCACCAGCGATTTTGAACCGGCGTGGTGACCACAGTCTCCTTCGTGGATCTCATGCAAAATTTGAAGGAAATATGCCCTAGAGGCAATAATAAAGTATTATATATTTCCTTATATCATGATAAATGTTTATTATTCATGCTAGAATTGTATTAACCGGAAACATAATACATGTGTGAATACATAGACAAACAAGAGTGTCACTAGTATGCCTCTACTTGACTAGCTCGTTAATCAAAGATGGTTATGTTTCCTAGCCATAGACATGAGTTGTCATTTGATTAACGGGATCACCTCATTAGGAGAATGACGTGATTGACTTGACCCATTCCGTTAGCTTAGCACTCGATCGTTTAGTATGTTGCTATTGCTTTCTTCATGACTTATACATGTTCCTATGACTATGAGATTATGCAACTCCCGTTTACCGGAGGAACACTTTGTGTGCTACCAAACGTCACAACGTAAATGGGTGATTATAAAGGTGCTCTACAGGTGTCTCCAAAGGTACTTGTTGGGTTGGCGTATTTCGAGATTAGGATTTGTCACTCCAATTGTCGGAGAGGTATCTCTGGGCCCACTCGGTAATGCACATCACTATAAGCCTTGCAAGCATTGTGACTAATGAGTTAGTTGCGGGATGATGTGTTACGGAACGAGTAAAGAGACTTGCCGGTAACGAGATTGAACTAGGTATCGAGATACCGACGATCAAATCTCGGGCAAGTAACATACCGGTGACAAAGGGAACAACGTATGTTGTTATGCGGTCTGACCGATAAAGATCTTCGTAGAATATGTGGGAGCCAATATGGGCATCCAGGTCCCGCTATTGGTTATTGACCGGAGACGTGTCTCGGTCATGTCTACATAGTTCTCAAACCCGTAGGGTCCGCACGCTTAACGTTACGATGACAGTTTTATTGAGTTTTGATGTACCGAAGGAGTTCGGAGTCCCGGATGAGATCGGGGATATGACGAGGAGTCTCGAAATGGTCGAGACGTAAAAATCGATATATTGGACGACTATATTCGGACTTCGGAGAGTTACGGGAATTCCTATTGGGCCTTAATGGGCCATACGGGAAAGGAGAGAAAGGCCTCAAAAGGTGGTCGCACCCCTCCCCATGGTCTGGTCCGAATTGGACTAGGGAAGGGGGGCGCACCCTTCCTTCTTTCTCCTTCCCCCTTCCCTTCTCCTACTCCCACAAGGAAAGGAGGAGTCCTACTCCCGGTGGGAGTAGGACTCCCCCCTATGGCGCGCCTCTCCCCTTGGCCGGCTGCCTCCCCCTTGCTCCTTTATATGCGGGGGCAGGGGGGCACCCCAGAGACACAACAATTGATCCTTGAGATCTCTTAGCCGTGTGCGGTGCCCCCCTCCACCATATTACACCTCGATAATACCGTTGCGGAGCTTAGGCGAAGCCCTGCGTCGGTGGAACATCATCATCGTCACCACGCCGTCGTGCTGACGAAACTCTCCCTCAACACTCGGCTGGATCGGAGTTCGAGGGACGTCATCGAGCTGAACGTGTGTAGAACTCGGAGGTGCCGTACGTTCGGTACTTGATCGGTCGGATCGTGAAGACGTACGACTACATCAACCGCGTTGTGATAACGCTTCCGCTGTCGGTCTACGAGGGTACGTGGACAACACTCTCCCCTCTCGTTGCTATGCATCACCATGATCTTGCGTGTGCGTAGGAATTTTTTGAAATTACTACGTTCCCCAACAGTGGCATCCGAGCCTGGTTTTATGCGTTGATGCTATGCACGAGTAGAACACAAGTGAGTTGTGGGCGATATAAGTCATACTGCTTACCAGCATGTCATACTTTGGTTCAGCGGTATTGTGAGATGAAGCGGCCCGGACCGACATTACGCGTACGCTTACGCGAGACTGGTTTCACCGTTGCGAGCACTCGTTGCTTAAAGGTGACCGGCGGGTGTCTGTCTCTCTCACTTTAGTTGAACCGAGTGTGGCTACGCCCGGTCCTTGCGAAGGTTAAAACAGCACCAACTTGACAAACTATCGTTGTGGTTTTGATGCGTAGGTAAGAACGGTTCTTGCTAAGCCCGTAGCAGCCACGTAAAATATGCAACAACAAAGTAGAGGACGTCTAACTTGTTTTTGCAGGGCATGTTGTGATGTGATATGGTCAAGACATGATGTGATATAATGTGTTGTATGAGATGATCATGTTTTGTAACCGAGTTATCGGCAACTGGCAGGAGCCATATGGTTGTCGCTTTATTGTATGAGATGCAATCGCCATGTAATAGTTTTACTTTATCACTAAGCGGTAGCGATAGTCGTAAAAGCAATAAGTTGGCGAGACGACAACGATGCTACGATGGAGATCAAGGTGTCGCGCCGGTGACGATGGTGATCATGACGGTGCTTCGGAGATGGAGATCACAAGCACGGTGCTTCGGAGATGGAGATCACAAGCACAAGATGATGATGGCCATATCATATCACTTATATTGATTGCATGTGATGTTAATCCTTTATGCATCTTATCTTGCTTTGTTTGACGGTAGCATTATAAGATGATCCTTCACTAAATTATCAAAGTATAAGTGTTCTCCCTGAGTATGCACCGTTGCGAAAGTTCTTCGTGCTGAGACACCACGTGATGATCGGGTCTGATAGGCTCTACGTTCAAATACAACGGGTGCAAAACAGTTGCACACGCGGAATACTCAGGTTAAACTTGACGAGCCTAGCATATAACAGATATGGCCTCGGAACAGGAGACCGAAAGGTCGAGCGTGAATCATATAGTAGATATGATCAACATAGTGATGTTCACCATTGAAACTACTCCATCTCACGTGATGATCGGACATGGTTTAGTTGATATGGATCACGTAATCACTTAGAGGATTAGAGGGATGTCTATCTAAGTGGGAGTTCTTAAGTAATATGATTAATTGAACTTAAATTTATCATGAACTTAGTCCTGATAGTATTTTGCAAATTATGTTGTAGATCAATAGCTCGCGTTGTTGCTTCCCTGTTTTATTTTTGATATGTTCCTAGAGAAAAATTATGTTGAAAGATGTTAGTAGCAAAGATGCGGATTGGATCCGTGATCTGAGGATTATCCTCATTGCTGCACAGAAAAATTATGTCCTTGATGCACCGCTAGGTGACAGACCTATTGCAGGAGCAGATGCAGACGTTATGAACGTTTGGCTAGCTCAATATGATGACTACTTGATAGTTTAGTGCACCATGCTTAACGGCTTAGAATCGGGACTTCAAAGACGTTTTGAACGTCATGGACCATATGAGATGTTCCAGGAGTTGAAGTTAATATTTCAAGCAAATACCCGAGTTGAGAGATATGAAGTCTCCAACAAGTTCTATAGCTAAAAGATGGAGGAGAATCGCTCAACTAGTGAGCATGTGCTCAGATTGTCTGGGTACTACAATCGCTTGAATCAAGTGGGAGTTAATCTTCCAGATAAAATAGTGATTGACAGAATTCTCTAGTCACCATCACCAAGTTAGTAGAACTTCGTGATGAACTATAGTATGCAAGGGATGACGAAAGTAATTCCCGAGCTCTTCGTGATGCTGAAATCGACGAAGGTAGAAATCAAGAAAAACATCAAGTGTTGATGGTTGACGAGACCACTAGTTTCAAGAAAAGGGCAAAGGGAAGAAGGGGAACTTCAAGAAGAACGGCAAGCAAGTTGCTGCTCAAGTGAAGAAGCCTAAGTCTGGTCCTAAGCCTGAGACTAAGTGCTTCTACTGCAAAGGGACTGGTCACTGGAAGCGGAACTACCCCAACTATTTGGTGGATAAGAAGGATGGCAAAGTGAACAAAGGTATATTGGATATACATGTTATTGATGTGTACTTACTAGTGTTTATAGCAACCCCTCAGTATTTGATACTGGTTCAGTTGCTAAAGAGTAGTAACTCGAAAACGGGAGTTGCAGAATAAACAGAGACTAGTAAAAGGCGAGGTGACGATGTGTGTTGGAAGTAGTTCCAAGATTGATATGATCATCATCGCACACTCCCTATACTTTCGGGATTAGTGTTGAAACTAAATAAGTGTTATTTGGTGTTTGCGTTGAGCATGAATATGATTTGATCATGTTTATTGCAATACGGTTATTCATTTAAGTTAGAGAACAATTGTTGTTCTGTTTACATGAATAAAAACCTTCTATGGTCATACACACCAACGAAAATGGTTTGTTGGATCTCGATCGTAGTGATACACATATTCATAATATTGAAGCCAAAAGATGCAAAGTTAATAATGATAGTGCAACTTATTTGTGGCACTGCCGTTTAGGTCATATTGGTGTAAAGCGCATGAAGAAACTCCATACTGATGGGATTTTGGAATCACTTGATTATGAATCACTTGATGCTTGCAAACCGTGCCTCATGGGCAAGATGACTGAAACGCCGTTCTCCGGAACTATGGAGAGACCAACAGATTTGTTGGAAATCATACATACAGATGTATGTGGTCCGATGAATATTGAGGCTCGTAGCAGGTATCATTATTTTCTGACCTTCACAGATGATTTAAGCAGATATGGGTATATCTACTTGATGAAACATAAGTCTGAAGCATTTGAAAAGTTCAAAGGATTTCAGAGTGAAGTGGAAAATCATTGTGACAAGAAAATAAAGTTTCTATGATCTGATCGTAGAGAAGAGTATTTGAGTTACGAGTTTGGCCTTCAGTTAAAACAATGTGAAATAGTTTCACTACTCACGCCACCTGGAACACCACGGTGTAATGGTGTGTCCGAACGTCGTAATCGTATTTTATTAGATATGGTGCGATATATGATGTATCTTACCGATCTACCACTATCGTTTTGGGGTTATGCATTAGAGACAGCTGCATTCACGTTAAATAGGATACCATCTAAATCCGTTGAGACGACGTCTTATGAACTGTGGTTTGGCAAGAAACCAAAGTTGTCGTTTCTTAAAGTTTGGGGTTGTGATTCTTATGTGAAAAAGTTTCATCCTGATAAGCTCAAACCCAAATCGGAGAAATGTGTCTTCATAGGATACCCAAAGGAGACAGTTGGGTACACCTTCTATCACAGATCCGAAGGCAAGACATTCGTTGCTAAGTATGGATCCTTTCTAGAGAAGGAGTTTCTCTCGAAAGAAGTGAGTGGGAGGAAAGTAGAACTTGATGAGGTAACTGTACCTGCTCCCTTATTGGAAAGTAGTTCATCACAGAAACTAGTTTCTGTGACACCTACACCAATTAGTGAGGAAGTTAATGATGATGATCATGAAACTTCAGATCAAGTTATTACTGAACCTCGTAGGTCAACCAGAGTAAGATCCGCACCAGAGTGGTACGGTAATCCTGTTCTGGAGGTTATGTTACTAGACCATGACGAACCTACGAACTATGAAGAAGCGATGGTGAGCCCAGATTCCGCAAAATGGCTTGAGGCCATGAAATCTGAGATGAGATCCATGTATGAGAACAAAGTGTGGACTTTGGTTGACTTGCCCGATGATCGGCAAGCAATTGAGAATAAATGGATCGTCAAGAGGAAGACGGACGCTGATAGTAGTGTTACTATCTACAAAGCTAGAATTGTCGCAAAAAGGTTTTCGACAAGTTCAAGTGTTGACTACGATGAGAGTTTCTCACTCGTATCTATGCTTAAGTCTGTCTGAATCATGTTAGCAATTGCCGCATTTTATGAAATATGGCAAATGGATAAACAAAACTGCATTCCTTAATGGATTTATTAAAGAAGAGTTGTATATGATGCAACCAGGAGGTTTTGTCAATCCTAAAGGTGCTAACAAAATATGCAAGCTCCAGCGATCCATCTATGGACTGGTGCAAGCATCTCGGAGTTGGAATATACGCTTTGATAAGTTGATCAAAGGATATAGTTTTATACAGACTTGCGGTGAAGCCTGTATTTACAAGAAAGTGAGTGGGAGCACTACAGCATTTCTGATAAGTATATGTGAATGACATATTGTTGATCGGAAATAATGTAGAATTATTCTGCAAAGCATAAAGGAGTGTTTGAAAGGAGTTTTTCAAAGAAAGACCTCGGTGAAGCTGCTTACATATTGAGCATCAAGATCTATAGAGATAGATCAAGACGCTTGATAAGTTTTTTCAATGAGTACATACCTTAACAAGATTTTGAAGTAGTTCAAAATAGAACAGTCAAAGAAAGAGTTCTTGCCTGTGTTACAAGGTGTGAAATTGAGTAAGACTCAAAGCCCGACCACGGCAGAAGATAGAAAGAGAATGAAAGTCATTCCCTATGCCTTGGCCATAGGTTCTATAAAGTATGCCATGCTGTGTACCAGATCTATTGTATACCCTACACTGATTTTGGCAAGGGAGTACAATAGTGATCTAGGAGTAGATCACTGGACAGCGGTCAAAATTATCCTTAGTGGAATAAGGATATGTTTCTCGATTATGGAAGTGACAAAAGGTTCGTCGTAAAGGGTTACGTCGATGCAAGTTTTGACACTAAATCTAGATGACTCTAAGTCTCGGTCTAGATACATATTGAAAGTGGGAGCAATTAGCTAGAGTAGCTCCGTGCAGAGCATTGTAGACATAGAAATTTGCAAAATACTTACGGATCTGAATGTGACAGACCCGTTGACTAAAATTATCTCACAATCAAAACATGATCACACCTTAGTACTCTTTGGGTGTTAATCACATAGCGATGTGAACTAGATTATTGACTCTAGTAAACCCTTTGAGTGTTGGTCACATAGAGATGTGAACTATGGGTGTTAATCACATGGTGATGTGAATTATTGATGTTAAATCACATGGCGATGTGAACTAGATTATTGACTCTAGTGCAAGTGGGAGACTGAAGGAAATATGCCCTAGAGGCAATAATAAAGTATTATTTATTTCCTTATATCATGATAAATGTTTATTATTCATGCTAGAATTGTATTAACCGGAAACATAATACATGTGTGAATACATAGACAAACAGAGTGTCACTAGTATGCCTCTACTTGACTAGCTCGTTAATCAAAGATGGTTATGTTTCCTAGCCATAGACATGAGTTGTCATTTGATTAACGGGATCACCTCATTAGGAGAATGACGTGATTGACTTGACCCATTCCGTTAGCTTAGCACTCGATCGTTTAGTATGTTGCTATTGCTTTCTTCATGACTTATACATGTTCCTATGACTATGAGATTATGCAACTCCCGTTTACCGGAGGAACACTTTGTGTGCTACCAAACGTCACAACGTAAATGGGTGATTATAAAGGTGCTCTACAGGTGTCTCCAAAGGTACTTGTTGGGTTGGCGTATTTCGAGATTAGGATTTGTCACTCCAATTGTCGGAGAGGTATCTCTGGGCCCACTCGGTAATGCACATCACTATAAGCCTTGCAAGCATTGTGACTAATGAGTTAGTTGCGGGATGATGTGTTACGGAACGAGTAAAGAGACTTGCCGGTAACGAGATTGAACTAGGTATCGAGATACCGACGATCAAATCTCGGGCAAGTAACATACCGGTGACAAAGGGAACAACGTATGTTGTTATGCGGTCTGACCGATAAAGATCTTCGTAGAATATGTGGGAGCCAATATGGGCATCCAGGTCCCGCTATTGGTTATTGACCGGAGACGTGTCTCGGTCATGTCTACATAGTTCTCGAACCCGTAGGGTCCGCACGCTTAACGTTACGATGACAGTTTTATTGAGTTTTGATGTACCGAAGGAGTTCGGAGTCCCGGATGAGATCGGGGATATGACGAGGAGTCTCGAAATGGTCGAGACGTAAAAATCGATATATTGGACGACTATATTCGGACTTCGGAAAGGTTCCGAGTGATTCGGGTATTTTTCGGAGTACCGGAGAGTTACGGGAATTCGTATTGGGCCTTAATGGGCCATACGGGAAAGGAGAGAAAGGCCTCAAAAGGTGGCCGCACCCCTCCCCATGGTCTGGTCCGAATTGGACTAGGGAAGGGGGGCGCACCCTTCCTTCTTTCTCCTTCCCCCTTCCCTTCTCCTACTCCCACAAGGAAAGGAGGAGTCCTACTCCCGGTGGGAGTAGGACTCCCCCCTATGGCGCGCCTCTCCCCTTGGCCGGCTGCCTCCCCCTTGCTCCTTTATATACGGGGGCAGGGGGGCACCCCAGAGACACAACAATTGATCCTTGAGATCTCTTAGCCGTGTGCGGTGCCCCCCTCCACCATATTACACCTCGATAATACCGTTGCGGAGCTTAGGCGAAGCCCTGCGTCGGTGGAACATCATCATCGTCACCACGCCGTCGTGCTGACGAAACTCTCCCTCAACACTCGGCTGGATCGGAGTTCGAGGGACGTCATCGAGCTGAACGTGTGTAGAACTCGGAGGTGCCGTACGTTCGGTACTTGATCGGTCGGATCGTGAAGACGTATGACTACATCGACCGCGTTGTGATAACGCTTCCGCTGTCGGTCTACGAGGGTACGTGGACAACACTCTCCCCTCTCGTTGCTATGCATCACCATGATCTTGCGTATGCGTAGGAATTTTTTTGAAATTACTACGTTCCCCAACAGTCCCAAGTGCCGGACACTTGTTGAGCCACCAGGTCTGAGTCACCGAAGCACTTAACTCGGCTTAGGTTCATCTCCTTAGCCATCCGAAGACCATGGAGTAAGGCCTCATATTCAGCTGCATTGTTAGTGCAAGGGAACATTAAATGGAGAACATAATAAAACTTATCACCTCGTGGGGAAGTTAATATGACTCCAGCCCCCGAGCCCTCCAATTGCCTGGACCCATCAAAATGAATAGTCCAATAAGTATGATTCGGCTTCTCTTCTGGCGCTTGTAGTTCTGTCCAGTCATTGATGAAATCCACAAGTGCCTGAGATTCGAT
Organism: Triticum aestivum; assembly: GCF_018294505.1. Lineage (NCBI taxonomy): Eukaryota > Viridiplantae > Streptophyta > Magnoliopsida > Poales > Poaceae > Triticum > Triticum aestivum. Next base: position 45,245,492 of record NC_057802.1, read on the forward strand.
CGCCATTCGGGGAATGTATTTCAACCCGTGAGGCCCAAGCTAGATAGCCCACTTAGCAATCCGGCAAGTTGCTTCCGTGTTCTCGATTAGATCCCCCAAAGGAGCAGAGCTGATCACTGTGATGGGATGACCTTGGAAATATTGCTTAAGCTTCCGGCTTGCCATGAAAACTCCATACACCAACTTCTGCCAATGCGGTTACCTCTGCTTGGACTCAATAAGTACCTCACTGATATAGTAAACCGGCCATTGAACCGGATATTCCTTTCCGGCCTCCTTGCGCTCCACCACAATAGCCATGCTAACAGCCCAGGCGATAGCTGCCACATATAGCAACAATGGCTCTTTGTCAACCGGAGCAGCGAGAACCGGCAGATTAGCCAGCTGCCGCTTTAAGTCCCCAAATGCTTCATTAGCGGCGTCACTCCAGACGAAGTTATCTGTTTTCTTTATCATCTGATACAAAGGGATGGCCTTCTCGCCAAGGCGACTGATAAACCGGCTCAACGCGGCAATCCGGCCTGCCAGGCATTGAACATCATTGATACACTTCGGTTTGGCCAAAGAGGTGATGGCTTTGATCTTTTCCGGATTAGCTTCAATGCCCCTATTAGACACCAAAAAGCCCAAGAGCTTGCCTGCCGGTACACCAAAAACGCACTTGGCCGGATTAAGCATCATATTATAAACCCGGAGGTTATCAAAGGTCTCCTTCAAGTCATCAATCAATGTCTCCTTCTTCCTTGATTTCACCACAATATCATCTACATATGCATGAACATTGCGGCCGATCTGATCATGAAGACAATTCTGTACACACCGCTGATAAGTCGCCTGGGCACTCTTGAGCCCAAAGGGCATAGATACATAGCAGAAAGCTCCAAAGGGAGTTATGAAGGCTGTCTTATCCTGGTCCTTAACTGCCATTTTGATCTGATGGTAACCAGAATATGCATCCAGAAAGCTCAGACGCTCGCAACCCGCCGTAGCATCAATGATTTGATCAATACGCGGGAGGGCAAAAGGATCCGTTGGGCAAGCCTTGTTGAGATCTGTATAGTCCACACACATACGCCAAGTGCCGTTCTTCTTGAGCACCAGCACCGGATTAGCCAACCACTCAGGATGAAACACTTCAATGATAAACCCAGCCGCCAAGAGCCTGGCAACTTCTTCTCCAATAGCCTTGCGTCTTTCTTCATTGAACCGACGAAGAAATTGCTTGACCGGTTTATACTTGGGATCAACATTGAGAGTGTGCTCAGCGAGTTCTCTCGGTACACCTGGCATGTCAGAGGGCTTCCACGCAAAGATGTCCCGATTCTCACGGATGAACTCGATGAGCGCGCTTTCCTATTTTGGATCCAAGTTGGCGTTGATGCTAAACTTCTTGGACGAATCGCCAGGCACGAAATCAACAAGCTTAGTCTCATCAGCCGATTTAAACTTCAGGGCCGGATCATGCTCTGTAGTTGGTTTTTTCAATGAAGTCATATCTGCCGGATCAACATTGTCTTTGTAAAACTTCAACTCTTCTGTTGCACAAACCGACTCAGCGTAAGCCGCATCACCTTCTTCACACTCCAAAGCGGTCTTGCGGCTCCCATGCATTGTTATAGTTCCCTTGTGACCCGGCATCTTGAGCTGCAGATAGACATAACAAGGCCGTGCCATAAACTTAGCATAAGCTGGCCGTCCAAACAGGGCATGGTACGGGCTTTTGATTTTCACCACTTCAAAGGTCAATGTTTCTGATCTCGAGTCATGCTCATCTCCGAAAGCCACCTCCAGAGCTATTTTACCAACAGGATATGCCGATTTACCAGGCACCACACCATGGAACACCGTATTGGACGGTTTAAGATTTTTATCTGTTAACCCCATGCGACAGAAAGTTTCGTAATAAAGGATATTGATACTACTCCCTCCATCCATGAGTACCTTAGTGAACTTATAACCTCCCACCTGAGGTGCCACCACCAATGCCAGATGACCCGGATTGTCAACCCGAGGTGGATGATCCTCTCTACTCCACACGATCGGCTGCTCAGACCAGCGCAAGTAACGGGGCACCGCCGGTTCAACGGAGTTTACTGCCCTCTTATGAAGCTTCTGATCGCGCTTACACAAGCTAGTGGTGAAGACATGATACTGCCCACTATTCAACTGCTTTGGGTTGCTCTGATAACCCGACTGCTGCTGTTGCTGTTGATTGCCCTAATGATTGTAAACACCTTGGTTGCCCTGATTGCCTTGATTGTTATGTCCACCCTGATTACCGTGGAAGCCTGAACCGGAATTGCCTCCACCATAACCCGGCCCATGAGATCCGGGGCCTGAACCGCCACCTGGTCCATGATCATACCGAAAGAGATCAGAATTTTTGAACTCCTGCATGATATAACAATCCTTCCAGAGGTGCGTGGATGGTGTCTCATTCGTTCCGTGTTTTGGGCAAGGCTGGTTCAATAGATAAGACGGGCGGTCTGGGTTAGGACTTGGCCCTCCACCACGCTGGGGCGGTTTACCCTTACGCCGCTGACCCTTGTCCTGTGCGTTGGTATTAGCCACAAAATCCAGGCTGGCATCCACTTTACGCTTACCATAATTTCCATGACCCGCCGGGTTATGCTGTATTGCCGCTCTTCTTTCCCTTCCCTGTCTTGTCATCATCGGACTCGGGATCCTTAGTACTATCAGAGTCGGCATACTTCACCAGAGCAGCCATGAGAGTCCCCATGTCATTGTAGTGACGCTTGAGCCGTCCCAATTTCAACTTCAGTGGCGTAAACCGGCAATTGCCTTCCAACGTCAAAACTGCTGTATCAGCGTTGATGCGGTCTGATGAATGCAAGATTTGTGAAACCCGACGCACCCAATGGGTTGTTGATTCTCCTTCCTCCTGTACACAGGCAGCTAAGTCCACAATTGACATGGGTTGCTTGCATGTATCCTTGAAATTCTGGATAAACCGGGCTCTCAATTCGGCCCATGACCTAATAGAATTAGCCGGTAAGCTCTTCAGCCAAGTGCGGGCTGTCCCCTCTATCATCATGGTGAAGTATTTAGCACACGCCGCATCGTCCACATCCAGCATCTCCATGGCCATCTCATAGCTTTCAACCCATGTCTCGGGGGATAAATCGACGGTGTAATTCGGCACCTTGCGCGGGCCTTTGAAATCCTTGGGCAGACGCACGTTGCGCAACGCTGGGACAAGACACGGTACCCCCAAAGAGCTAGTAGTAACTCCTGGTTCCACTGACGTGGTTGGACGAACCGGAGTAAGCTGGCGGGCCTCATGCTGCACTGCTAACTCGGCCTCCCAACGAGCTCTAGCGTGATCCACCACATCCTGAGCATCACCGCCACCACCCACCGGGTTATGACCACGGGGCGGATCACGATTTCGCGCATTGCTTGATATGGCCGGCTCATCAATACGCCTGCTGTAGCTCTGGCTTGGGTGAGGAGTAGAATGGATCCTTTCGCGACTATATGAATAAGCCTGCTGCTAAACCAAAGCTGTCTGAAGAAGCTCCCTAGCCCGTCGCGTCTCGACTGCGATCGGAGACTCGCCTTCGATCGGGAGGGCCGCCAGTCATGAAGCGGCAGCGACAATGTTGTCCATCGGGTTAGAGTAATGACCCGGTGGTGTTGGGACATGCTGTGTCACAATGTTGTTCTGGTGAGGCGGATCCACCAAACGTGGCTGAACCGGCGCCCCTGCTCCAGGTGCCTCCGCCCGGTTTACCACCGGCGGATTACTGGTCCCTGCTCCTGGGGTATCAAAGAGGTTCCTAGCTTCATAAACCGGCGGCAGGCGAGATCGGTACCTCCTCTTCAGGACATCGTTCGACGCACTCTGATCCAGCATAAGCCGGTAAGCCTGTGCATCCATTGCGGCCCGTTCCGCAGCCATCCTAGTATCCTCAGCTGCCAAGTCGGCTTTGGCCTGGGAGATCCGATCCTTCACCTTCGCGATTTCCGCGTTATGTGCATCTTGATCCGCCGGGTTAACCTCTGCCATCAGCGTTGCCAAAGCGTCAAATAAATCAGATAGAACCTGAGCCGGCGGTCACACAGGGCCTCCTGCCCCGGCCACTGTTGCTGCTGTTGATCCGGAAATCATCGCCGCTGCGGTCGAAGAGTGGAGCGCTGGTTGTGTACCGGCCATGAAGATCACAACCCGGTTTGGCAGATCAAAGGGGTCCGGAATACTGTCGCCATCGGAACAGCCCCCAATCCGGCCATCTTGCAACTGATACAATGACTCGGTCTCTTCGGTCGATGACTCGTCGCCGGAATAAACGACGGTTTCACCACCAGATTCCGATCTATCCTCAGATTCCCCTCCGTGGATGACTCCCACAAAGGCATGCTTCATGACAGGCTTAACCCAGGCAGATCTCGCACGCTGAGCCGTTTCGACGAGGTCGGTGCAGATGTCCGGCTCAGGGCCCGGTTTGCCGATCTTGCCAATGAAAATGTGTATGCCACCGAAGGGGACCCGGTACCCGTACTCGATTGAGCCAGCCTCGGGGCCCCAGCCTGCATCGTCGATGTAGAGCTTGCCACGACGACTCTTGGTCATCCGGCCCACATCGTAGCCCTTGAGTCCTTCAAGGCTGCTCTCTAAGAACTCGAAACCATCGTGCGATAGCCCCATGGTGGGCGCCAACTGTCGTGGTTTTGTCACGGCAGATGTCCTAAGGAAAGGACTTAGTCGTGGAGCCATCGCGCGGGTTAGCTTAAAGGGGTTAAAGCGGACAAGGGACGCAGAGAGTTTATACTGGTTTGGCCCCTTGCGGTGAAGGTAAAAGCCTAATCCAGTTGTTGTGGAATTGCTAGGATTTCGATGACCAGGGAGCGAATACGCTTTGCCTGAGTCTCGAGTTGTTGTCTGTTGTCCTGTACCGCCATCGAGTCGTCCCCTTATATACACGGGTTGACGCCTGTCGGTTTACAGAATCCCGAGGCCGGCTCATAAACTTGTCCGGCTCGGTCTCTGCTCTTTCTATCTTACAACACAAGTTTACATATCCATACCAGTTTATGTCTACAGGCCTTAAAACGGCTTTGGGCCCTGGGCCTTCATAAAGCGTCACCGTCTTTATCTTCACGGGCTTCAGGTATAGTGGACCGCTATGGGGTTAACCCGGCCTCTCCTGACCGATTTATGCCCAGTGGTAATATCCCCAACACCATGCATAAAAAACAATAGTGTGAGTATGGGTGAAGTGTGTGCACAATTAGTACAGTGTAAAGGTAGCAGATAGCAGGTCGGTGAGAAATAAATGACGGGAGACATATGATAGCTCTACAACATGCATGGCACACTAAATTACTACAGGATTCTATGAAAATAACATTCGACTGAAAACAAATAGGTCAGTCCATTTTTTCTGCACCGTCCGATGTACAAAGAACAGGCAGACCGCCTTCATCTACCTCCAGTCAGTCAGTGTTGACGATCTTCCTTGAAACGGCAGCGACCACCGGCCCAGTCCCCTGCCTGCATCCTCCCCTCGACCTCACCGCACCGCCGTGCTTGGCACCGCCCCCCGGCAATCCATTCAAGCCCAACCGACCTCCAGATCGGGCGCAAGCAGCTCGTGCGCCCCACACCCCTATGATAGACACCGATGCGCCGCTTCCTCGGCGAACAGGCGGACTAGGTGCTCCATGCACCTAAGCGGGTGCTGCTTCTTTTAATTGCGGTTCGACTGACCCTGAATTGAAATCCAGGCGGGCTACTGACCTCTAGCAAAGGTGAAATAGTAAAGGGAGGAAACCTTGTGCATTTAGTATAACGAAGAAGATGCAGTAAGAAGCGCTCAACTAGTTTCTTTCGTGGGATGAATACGGTGTGAGTAGAGACGTAAGGTTTGCATGAATAAGGGAAGAGGAGTACCTCTTTCTGCTGGAAGTGCTGTGTCCTCCTTCTATTTTTCCAACGATCTTCTTGCGGTTCGCTGGAAACGAGAAGCTGTGGAGGATGGTGCAGCCTTGGACGAACCCATGGCCAAGTTGTTGAGTGTGGTCCGGTGGCCGTCTATCGGCGGCGGGGAAGTAGATCCGAGGCGGCGAACGCGGCATAGCGGGAACAGCTCTGGTGCAGTGGACGGTTGCGACAGTGGAGCGGCAGCAGTGAGGCGCAGGATGGCGTGGTCGGAGTAGTTCTGGTACGGCGCACGTCGGCGGCGGCGTCGTGGAGGCGGCTCAACATCGGCTTCAGCTGCTAAGTCCTTGAGGGCGTTGCGGTTGCGGTTGCGTTGGACAACGACGTCGCGGTACCAGCTCCGGCGTGATGGAGGAGGGCGGCGGTGGATTGGGCGCTATGGGGTGGAGGACGGAGGAGGCTGGGGTTTCGCGGCTGGTGGAGAGGGCGTTTTGGCGCCCATGGAGTATGAATGGGGAAACGGAGGGAGGCGGGGAACTAAGGGGGAACAATGCTTCGGTTTGGGACGCGCTTGTTTGAAATTTGGGGAAAGTTACAAACTTTGCCCCCATCTAAAATTTCGGACATATTGCGGGTTGGGGGTAGGACAGTAATCTCAGGTGTCCCAAATGTGGGTGGGATAGATTTCGGCCGAGCGCATGGGTGTTTAGGCGCCCACGGCGTATGAATGCTTCTCGGAGGCGGTCGAGACTGGCGTCTTGGTGAAGTTACAAACCTACCCCGGTTTAGACCTTTGGATATCGGGCCGATAGGCTACACGGGCCAGAGTCAGGACAGTAATTTCCTACCACCAAACATTAGTCTCACGCGGTTTCGGGTGACCAGAGGCCTATTTGGCGCTTCGTTCAATATTTGGGAGCAGAAGCATTAACGTTTTCGGTTCTCTTGAATTGAACATTCAGGATTTGTCAAACTTCACAAATCTTTACTCTTGAAAATCCTAAAGCTACGATTATTTTGGAATGGAGGTGGTACATTTGAATATACATTGTACACGAGTATATATTAAAAAATATGCAACTTACCTTAGTTCATGGATGGTTCCAGATATAATCTTCTTGGTTGCAAAAAAAAAGTTAGACATGCGTATGAATATATATAGCATGTTCAAACGCACAACAAAGATTGATGCCCCCTTTTACATCTGATTTACAAATGCCATTATCTCGGGTTCAAATAGATGAATGCACTTCCTATTAATTCGAATCTTCGAAACCCCCTTTATGTTGAATTCGACATGTATTCTATTTCGTAGCTAGCAATTTGGAATGTATCCATGCAAGTGACAAATGTATAAAGTGCTTCACACTAACAACATGGAGTGCACTAATTAATGTTTATATATGAATTGCAAAAGCATCCATTGCGTGTATTTCAAGCCGCTCTCACTCTATGGATCGATAATATGAAATAAACACATGCACATGCTAGAATTCAATAGAGTATGGGTGTCTGATAGACCGATTTTCGTCCATACGCAATTTGCAAAATTCATGATCTCATCCAAAAATAATAATGCCATTTATATTTTAATTTAATGCGTAGAGCCGCCTTTTACACGTAGATGCACTATGCCTCGGCCCGTTCTCACAAACGCGCTATATCTCTCTCTATCTACCGCATAAGTGCACACACTTTATATGCATCGGCATTTCTCTTTCACACATGCTCACAATCTCTCTCGGGGTGTCGGGGAGTCTCACGCACATGCTCTCTCTGTATCTCTCTCTCTCTCTTTCTAACTACTATGTACCACTCTTTTCACTAATCTTAGTTGGAAAACACTATTTCTCTCACATGCATATATACACACGCACGGTCTCTACTAGCCCTCTATACGCACATATATGTGCCTACGTGTCTCCCGCACGCACATTATATTTAGGCCTCTCTCGCACACATTGCCCCCCAGACACACCTCTCTCTTAGTAGTTAGTAGATATGATTCCATCATATCATTCGGTAGGATATCCCTGACTGTTAGGCTGGATGGTAATACGAGGCAAAGTTTTACCCTAGTTCGGACCCTTGCAGTTGAGGAAAAAGCCTACTCCTGGTACTGTATATTAGTGATAGGGGTGTGTACAAAGTACACATGAATACCAGGCATTATGCGTGTGTGTATACTATCGACGAACTAGCCCCCAAGCTTCTATAACATACTGGGGGCCTAGGGTTACAAATCATATATAGTCGGCTTATCACCAGTGGGGATAGAGTCCTCCGCGACTCTGGTAGCTAGCTTCGTGTTGTACGCCGAGTCCTCCACATGGGTCTTCATATAACGCGTCTCGATCCAACCTATGTGGCACAGGATGGAACCGACCCATGAGTCCTCATGTTGACCCACCACAACTAGAAATGATGTGCCCACCACACCACACACGCAATCGGCCACTAAGAAAATAAGCATATACAATAGTACAATGTTATACATGAAAGTTAATTGCATGGTGCATCCAAAAATATTTGTTCTGCATTGTGAATGTTTATATATTCTCCTAAAATATTAGTCACGGGAAAGAGAAACGAAGGGCATATCTCTCCTTGTCTCCACCGGACATCCCCTCTTTCTACACAAACTATCTCTCGGCCCTCTAAAAGTATGCATGCCCATGACACATTCACGCATGACGGTCACTGTATTTCAAGATAAAGCACTATACGGTCACTGGAGTTCAGAATATGCTCATTACGGTCACCGTATACATTCTCGTGGTGATCATACGATATCTAGCTCACGATACGTCTCCGTATTTTCTTGATGACACTGACGGAGTTTGCATTTGATGCGTGCTCCGTATTTTGTTGACGACACTTATGGTCATTGTATTTGAAGCGAAAGCACGATATGGTCACTGGACTTCAGAATAAGCTCATCACGGTCACCACATACATTTTGTCGTGCTAACCAACATGTGGTTGGATGGTTAGGAGGACAGTGGTTTCTCGAGCCCACCAGGGTTAAAGTCCAGGTGCTCGCATTTATCCTGGGTAAATTTCAGTATTTTCCGGCGATGTGCGTTCAGTGGGAGGAGACGTTCCACTCGACTACGAGGCACCTATGGTGACTTCGTAAAATCTCAAGATCATATGCTGGCCCACTCTCTCGAAGGTGCTCATAGGGGTAGGGTTTGCGTGTGTGCGCTTATAGCGGTGAGTGCTTGCGCGTATATATGAGCCCTTGCTTATCTACCGTGTTAAAAAAATACATGTCATGATTATACGGTCACTGGCTCACCCGTACAACTCCGTATTTTGTTGATGACACAATCAATTGACCAGTCAAACGTTCCACGTGGCGCAACTAGTATTGCACCATCGGGGCGCGTAGCCGTGGGGCCCACCTGCCAGCCCGTATATGAAAGAAAGAAATGGTAGTTTGAGTATTTACTGTGTTAATAAAATACGGAGTACATTTTAGGGTGATCATAGGGTCACTGGCTCACCATACAGCTCCGTAATTTGTTGATGACACAATCAATTGACCAGTCAAACGGTCCACATTCAGCAGTGCACATTACCATAGGGCCCACCCGTCAGCGCGTATATGAAGGAAATAAATGGTAATAAATTAGTGGTCGGTGGGTACTAGAAGTCGTGAGACCTCTGGTTGGCAGTCGCCGGCGGTGGGGGGCGTTGATTGGGCGGTGGGGTGGGGATCACCGGAGAAAAAGCTCGGCGCGGGGGGGGGGGGGGGCTAGAGGGATGACCGGTGCGGCGGCAGACCAGCGGTGAGGAGTGGTTTCGGAGCGGGCGTGGCGGCGCGGGCCGGCCGCAGGGGGCGTGGGCCCGCGGTTCGGCCGGTGGTGGCTGGTGGCTCAGGGGGTGGAGTTTGATGATAAACTGCAGGCCCTTGATTTCGTATCCAACGGCTGGAAAATCTAATGACCAGAGATGAAAAAGTCAGTCGACTGACGTGTAGCCTCACCCCGCACGTACACATGCACGCACACAAGACACGCACGCATGCAGGCATGCAACACTGACACGTACACATAACGAACACACACACGCATGCAGGCGTGCAACACTGACGCGTACACATGCACTCACGAACACACGCACGTACGCACACATGCATGCAACACTGAAACGTACCCTTGCACACACGCAACACTTGCACGCCTGCATGCACACAACACACGACGCAAGACACACGCTCAACCTATACGTGCATGCACCCTTTGTTAAGGACATGGATTATTACGGGTATTAATCGATCTTATCCGTGATAAGCAGAACATTGATGTTTGTAGCGGTCTTTATGTCTAGGTTTGTATCTCTATAGTCCCTCTCACACACACCCACGTAGGTGGGGGACGTGCATGAAGAGAAGAGGTGCACGCACGGCGCACGTACTCCCGTCTCTTTCCCAACCACACCCGCGCGGGTACACGGTGGAGCTCATTTCTGTACGAAAAGGCAGCCCACGTGGTAACTTGACACGTGTACTGGTTGTCCACTAGATGGAGGGAGGATCGTCTACCATGGGTGAACAAACAAATTGCGACTTGACACGTTATGGTTAAAAAGAGGCAAACCATGTGGGGCCTACCTTAGTGGCAAGGCTCTATACACTGGAGTACTTTTGATGTGTCCCGTCAACTCGCAGAATGAGGAGAAGCTTGCTTAGTACGCCATCTCCCCCGCCCACGGGCGCGGTGGCTCGCAGGATGAGGTGAAGCTTGCTTACTACGCCTTACGCCCGCTCCCTCGCCCACGCGCGCGGTGGCTCACAGGACGAGGAGAAAATTGTACTAGTACTCCCTCTGTTTACTCCTCGTCCCTACTACTACCTTGGTTAGAGAGATTATCATATTGTTTGGAATATATATGTCCTTTAGTACTCCCTCCATTTACTTATACAAGGCCACTATAAAAAATACATTTTGCATCTATACAAGGCCACAAATAGTAATCGAGACAAAAGTTACTACTCTCTCCTTTCCAGTTTATGGCTCAATTTCAAAATCTCTCCAACCAAGGTAGACGGTGAGTGGTCGAATTAATTTCGTACTCCTAGTTTGCACAAGTAATTAGTATGCTCGTTTTTCTCAAGAAGTTATGTTTACCGAGGCATTAATTAGAACGAATGCATGAATGACCACTAAATTTCCATGAACTTCTACATGCATTGGTGAGTTTTCTCTTGACACTGCTTGCATCGGGTGATCTAACGCACCTCGCAATCCAACATGTGATGGTACTACTACTAGTAGTAGAATTGAGACTTATAAAACGGAAAAACGAATGTTTTGTAGATGAGCCCTATAAACCCTAGTGGGTACGTACTCCGTAAAATCAGATTTTCCCAAAACTAAGTCGCTCAACCTTTATTTGCTTGTTTCCCTTCCTGCCTCCTTGCCTCGAACAGACTATGCCAAACTCCCCTGCCTGCCGCGCGGGAAAAGACCCTCCCTCGCCTTTTTTAGTCCGGGTTTGTATCGATGGATCGCGCGAACCAGCAAAAACCCAAGCCCTGTCTTGTACTCCTCCGTCGACGCTCGCTTTCATGAATTCTGTACTTCCTGTCGCCGACATATGGGACATAGAGCAACCGGGTCGACGTGTCAAGCACCAAATAACAGTGCAGAACAGCAGGGGGGACGCACCCCAGTCGTACCGCCCTAGTAGTAGTAGTAATGAGCAATGAGACGTCAAATCACAATGCCGCACCTTCCCAGACGGACGAAGCAACCATTATTTCACACTTAGGTTCGCCATCATCTCAAACCACGTAGTATTGCTTCTGCCTCAAGAGGGACACGCGCATCGCCTTGGTACATCATGACACGTGGGACTTCATGACAGGCCATGCTCCCCTGCCGATCGCTCGGTAAAATCACCTCATTTTTACTACTATACTTCCTCCGTATCGGTTTACATGGCATGCACGTCGTTCTAGGTTGAGAATTTAACTGGCTATATATGTGATGAACAATATATGTTTAGAAACTATATCCGCTTAATAATCCAATAATATACTTTTTGTGACATAGTAACTCAGATTTAGTTAGTCAAATGGATGACCTAGAACTACGTGCACGCCCTATAAACCGAGACGTCTAAAAAAACGAGACGGAGAGGGTAGTTCAGTACGTATCTTTTTAGATCAATATAGTCGGGATTCACCAAGGAGCAAAACCAAGTGGTAGGCTGCACCTGTCGTGTTGGCGTAGCGACTCAAGCAGGGTCAGTCCGCACACGAAATGGCGACACACTTAACAGGACCCCTTTGGCCTACATGTGGCTCATCCACCGTCTTGTTCCACGTGCGATGCACCAAATTACAGTTCGGAGCAGCGGTTGGAATTGGAGGCACCCCGGTCATAGCGCCGCAGTAGTAGAAAATGAGCGATGAGGGGTCAAATCACAAAGCCCCACCATTCCCGCATTAAGCTGGACGGACGAAGCAACCATCATTTCACTCTAGGGCGCAAGAGTATAAAGAAAAGAGAAAACCAATGATGCGTGCGGCAGCTACCTAGGGCACCCTAGGGTAGGGGTTTCCACTACAGATCATTTTTTTTAAAGCGCCTCCACTACAAGTCGGCTTCTCCCTCGTCCTCTTGAAGAAACCCGATGATGCGTGCGGCGGTAGGGTTTGTAGGAGTACTACTAGGGCATGCGGGGCCATGTCGTAGTAAACGGGAGAGGGATTGAGTTCGAGTCGACGCCTTAAATATGTGTGGGCCGCTTGGTTTTAGGGGAACGAGGCAGCATTTTGGGTTCGGGGACCAGTGGAGATATAGTACGTACAAAAAATTGTGGACGTAGGTTCGACCGAAAGGCAATGATGCATGGGCCCTGCATTTTGATATACCTGGGGCCGCGTGAAATTTGCTACTCTACTCAAAACTAGTAAGGTACACATGCATTGAACGCATGAGATTTCGAAACCAAATTATGAATAAATACACACTATAGCATGTAAAGCTTTGAGTCATATATGCATGATGTAGATGTTCGTTTAGTTCTTATAGTTCATCTCATTCAAAATCAATTAGTTTTATAAAAAATGTTAAGATTCATGGGGTTGTGCATTGTAAAGCATAAAGTAAAAAACAAATAATGGCAATTCATTTAGAAAAAAAATCAATTATGGTACGGAAGATTCTAGAACAAAGGAGAAGTGCATGTGTTTTGAGGTTTGTGCATTATGCTTAAGTTCAACCATGGAGTCTTCTAAATTGTGCATGTGGCAGATCTGGTGGAAGGTTGATGATATCCAACGGCCAGTAGTGCTCGGATTTGCCATCTCTGCACTGTCGGATTAGCTTCATCCAGCGACCATCTTTCAAGTTATTCGCACACTATATAGTTCTTTTGCCATAGTTGCATGTCTTGGAAAAAAGCTACTAGTGGGTTGTACTAGCTATTTAGGAATATAAGATGTATACATGGAAGTTGTAGGGAAAGAGATGACATGGAGTATCACAATTCCTATGAGTAGGGATTGGAAAAGAGATGTCATTTGGTTGACATCATAGGAACTTTTCTATTGAATCTAGAGATGACATGTATCTCAATTCCTATGAGGAGGGATTAGAAAAGAGATGTAATTTGGTTCATACCATAGGAACTTTTCTATTGAATATACGCTAATGTTTATTTTCCTTTGAAATTATGGGAGTATAGGAATCCATTCATATGAACCAAGTGGCTCTAAAGCTATAGAAATGATATCATGTTTATTTCTTTTGAAATATGGAGTATATGAATCTATTCCTATGAACCAATTGGCTCTAAAGGAAAAAATCCTATAAAAATCATATCATATAGAGTTCCTATGATATTCCTCCACACCAAAGGATGGTTGAAATTGCTGCAGGTGATACGATGGTCTTTCTTTGTAGACTCCTCCCCCATCTTTATAGTTACCTCTCGAAGATGAATAAATGATATATACAGGGTATTCTACATGTGCAATTTGGTACACGAAAACTCGGTAAAAGTTTGCGAGGTTCGAATTTTCAATAAAGCTATATGCACTGCATTTTGGAACAGAGGGAGCATACGACAGTTGCTAACACTCACGTGGAAGATTTGTGTGTAGGAGGAGTGGCTGTTCTGTTAAATGACATGGCAAAACTGACCCTGTCGGATGCCGATCTAACGGTTCTTACGACGTTCGTCAGGAAAAGTCTTGTGGCGAACGTTTGTCGGATAATGATTTATGGACACATGCATTGCATTGATATGTGCCCCCCTCTCTCTCATGCACACGCACCCTCCCGAGTCCTCTCGCACCCACCGTCTATCTGCAGGTAGACGTCACACACATATGTGCTCTTCACACCCTACCCTCAGAACTTCTAAAAAACAAAAGACGTCGCACACATTTTATTTTAGCTCACACGTCACACACTTATACTATTACTCTTGTGGCGAACGTTCTTTGGGCATAGTATATTGTACTCTCACGAAGAGAAGCAGTGCACGCACGCACTAGTTCTCTCACACCCACTCGCGGGTACACGTAGGAGCAAAATTTTTTGAAGCTGGTACAACAAAATCACTCCACTACATATATAAGCAGGAGCCTTAGCGCTTGCTTTACTAGGGTTCCTCTCGTTCACTCTCTCATGCTCTCCAGATCTAAGCAAGACATAGGTGGCCACACTCTCTCTCAGCTCACGGCTGGTCACAAATCCGGCCGGACAACCTCGACTGGGGCAGGGGTGTAGGTGCATCGTTCACGCTGTCGTCGGCGGCGAGGGAGGAGGCCAACGGCTGCCCGCGCGTCCCGATCAGCGGCCGTGCCGTTCTCTCCGAGAGAGCGCCAGCTCCGGAGGGCCTCCGACCCCTTCTTCCTCCCTGCGGTATTGTGGCCAAGGTGCGGCCTCCCGACGCCGTCTTTGCCACATGCCGACGACCCTCAGGTATATATTCCTTCGAAACCTGCCTTGCTCTACTGCCCTAGCTCCCCACTTGGCTTCGTGTGGATCTTTTTCTACTTCCGTCCGCTGTTCCAAAGCCACCTAGACTTTTACTATTATTAGAGGTAAAGCTAGTTCATACAGTCGACTATAAGAGTTGGTTCAAACAGGGAAGAAAGTGGGAAAGCTGTAGCATGAATCTAGGACTTGGTTCTAAGAGGAAACGGGGGAAAGTAGTAGATACTGGCTACCCAACTGGTCTCTTGGTTGAAAAGACGAAGAAAGCATGGTGGATGGCGAAGGGTGGGGGGAAGTGGACCTATCTCTTGGTTGAAAAAGGAAAGAAAGTGACGGGTGTTGGGGGACAACACAAATGAGAATGAGCAGGTCTAGATTTCCTGTGCTCACATAGGAAAATGTCACCGAGGAGATAAAAAATGGGACAAATGCAGACATGCCGCCTGAGTGTTTGCCGCTCTTGGCAACCACATCTGCCTCACCACTTTATGCCTCTGTTGTCCCTACGCCATATCGCTACCGTTAATGTAAAATCACATGAAGCATTAAGCAATGCCACCTAATGTCACCATAAGTAATGGTCTAGTGCCGTCGATAAATTGAAGCAATGCCACCACCATTTTATGAAGTGCTTCCGTCTTGCTTTATTTCCCATGAATTGTGTTTTTGCAGTTACACTTAAATCTCACACCGCTAACATTGCTTCATCCCAGTGGAACTGCACAAATTTGATTGCACGTTTACTGACCATGTGCTACTCTCATGACAGTAATACTAATGCTATTGTTCTGCATGTTAATCTAGTGGCAGTGTTGATGTGATGTGATGCTACTTACTTAAGGACACTTTCATACTGCCATTCTAGTGCCAATTATAACACAATAGATGCTGCTGTTAATCATACGCCACTGCAAATATCTGTCACTTTTTAAATAACCGTATTTCGTATTTGCGCAAACAGGGATGTCTGTCTCCATATCGTTTCGGGTTGTCTATCTCCGTATTGTTTCTATCCGCGCAATCAAAAGCACACACCTCAGTTTTAGAAGAACTGCGCAAAATGAGATGGCTATCCCTCGTTACCGTCGTCTAACCACCTGTCTTCCAGGTATTCCTACATTGGTAGCTACTAGGTAGAATGACCAACGCAATCTAAAAGAAGCTGATTCATACGTTTTACTTCCTGATTGCAGTGCAGGGACGAGCGAAAACATCTGCATCCTAGTCCGGAATGCACTTTCCTCCAGTTCATCCATGGACCGAGGACAAGCTGGCACGGCTGCATGAAGGTTTTTGGGACATGTGCGCGGACAAGAGGCATTGTGGTCTGCTTATTTCCGCAAATAGCGGCGCTTAAATTTAGTGGAATGCACAAGACTTTCAGCTGGTCAGTACACTGCATGGTTCAATTCAACATTCCAGCTGAGAACACAATTATAATTGGTTATTCTGGAATGAGAGAACCTAACCCTAGATGGTGGCAACAAGAAAAAACCAGAGTGAACTCCAGGAAGTTTAAGCCTGCCGGGAGGCCCTTTGCTCAGAGAAGTCTTGCTTGTTTTTTTCTGATTTGTAAACCTTCTCACAACTTTGTCTTTTGCTATTAACTAGTATATGTTTGTTATGTTCTATGAATCATTGAGATGTATAAAATTGCTTAACTTATGCTTTTCAAGTTTTTTATGAAGCCGAGTTTAATGTGAGTGTTCCACATGAACGCTGGACTAGCGTGTGAACGTTTGGAATTTACATTGTGGCCTCAGTTAACTGCATGAACCACTGTAACAAGATACATAGTTGCTTATATGTCAGACAGCAGATTGTTGATTGTTAGCTGGTCGATAGCCTAGTGTTGAAGCGAGCTGAGCCAATGTGCCGTGTTTTGCACAACTGCTTACAAGTGGGGTAGCACCAACAGTGTTTACAAGTACTTATGTATACGTCGGCGCACAGTTCTCGAACGAGTACTCCATTTCATCAAAACACACACTGCTCGTATGATAAAACTAGTGAGGACGCATCTGTTTCGGCAACAATTACGATGATTCACGGGCACACAAAAGTAGCAGCAGTTCCCATAGACGGATTCAAACAGAGTACTAGCCCAGAGGGCTCGATAACAGGCAAGGTTCGGATAATTAGACAGAATCCAAACTACTATTAAACACTAGCTGGGGCAAGTATTTCATGCCTTGATCTAATTTGGGCTGGACACAAGATGGACCTTGCCATGAAGATCATCGAGGACGTCCGGCAACAGCTCAATCCTGTGAACCTTCATGAAGAAAACCTTCACTAGTAAAAAAAATACACTTCCGTGATGATACGTGTTTGTCACAGTAGGTCGCGTTTTTTGTCATGCATGTACATCCATGACAAATTTATGACAGAATCAAGATAGTCATACCTGTGCTGTCGTAGAAGTGTTCCATGACATTACCAAAATTATCATCACGGAAGTGTCCACTTCCATGACGATAAATCGCGCGTCACAAAAGTGCTTTCGTCAAGGGTGACCGACACGTGGCATCCACCGTAACGGAACGCCGTTAAGCTATCGGGTCGGGTTTTGGATCCGATAACCCGTTAACAGCCCCGACCAATGGGGATTTTCCACGTGTAAAATCATCATTGGCTGGAGGAGACACGTGTCAGGTCCGCGTTGGCACAGGTGTCACTCATCCAATGGGCGAGACGCGCCTATGATATGTTGACACGTGGACCGGCCCATCAAGTTTAAATGGGCCGGCCCAACTGAAGGCCCACAAGATTTTGCGGACCATAATGGGCCGGCCCAGCTAAAGGCCCACGAGATTTTGCGGACCATAATGGGCTGGCCCAGCTAAAGGCCCACAAGATTTTGCGGGCCATAATGGGCCGGCCCAGGTAAAGGCCCACAAGATTTTTGTGTGCCATAATGGGCCGGCCCAGGTAAAGGCCCACAAGATTCTTGCGGATCATAATGGGCCGGCCCAGCTAAAGGCCCACGAGATTTCGCCGACATTAATGGGCCGGCCCAGCTGTAGGCCCACAAGATTTTGAGGACCCTAGTAGGCCGGCCCATTAACTGGCTGCCATGTTTTGGGCCAAATGCCGGCCCATATTTGATCCGGTCCATTAATGGCCTGCCACGCTCCGGGCCTAATAGTGGCCCATATGAGATCCGGCCCGTTAAAAGCCTACCACGTTCTGGGCCAAATTACGGCCCAGATCAGGTCCGGCCCTTTAAGAGGCTTTGGGCTCAATTATGGCCCATATCAGATTCGGCCCGTCAACTGGACACTATGCTTTTGGGCCCACTTGCTAAAGGCCCACTTAGTAATTCGGCCTGATATTAGTTTTGGCCTGTTAAGGGCCCGTTTAACATTTCGGCCCTATATTAATTTCGGCCTGTTAAAAGCCCGTCATATAGTTGGGCCTAACTACGGCCCGGTTTGCATCCGGCCTGCTCGCAGCCGATATCTGATTGGGCCAAACAAGGACCGAGACAATTTTGGCCTGTTAAAAGCCCGTGATTTGATTCGCACAATCATGGGCCGGGGTTCATTTCGGGCTGCTGCCGGCCCGTGAGCTGTTCGGCACGTTTCAGGCCCAACCTACATCGTGATTGCATGACGGCCCGATTATGTACCGTAATTTTACGGTTTGGCCGGTTTACTGCGAAGACAGGATATATATACAGTAAAATAACTGCAGCATCGTGAATAAGAAAAAACCTAGACTATACAATAAAGAAATTACGGCATATTACATCCACTGGGCATCAAAGTTCGCCACTATGATAATAAAGCACAAGCAGACAGCAGATTACATACACTGGGCATCAAAGATCGCCACCAGTGCAAATAAACACGCCGACAAAATAATATACAAAACCGACAGCACTTCAATAGAGTTCAAGAAAGGTTAGCCCTGCTGGGGAGCTGCAGCGCAAGCAGCTGAGCAAGATGATGAGACTGCGCTTGTTCAACACTTATATCTTCCTCACTCTGAAAGATAAACAAGCAGACAGATGACAGGTTTTGCACATAAAAGTATCAGTGCTGACAATTCATCACATTTCTTACTGACGAATAAAGTGACACAGTTTAAAATTGCATTAACACAATATGGTATTGTTCAGGTCAAGACATGGCAGGAAATGACATTGTGAAGGAGTTGGCAGCTTCACGACACCACTGGATTACAGATCAAGAACTCATAAGTATCAATGGTTAGTGTGCTGTCAATTTATACCATTTCAGATTGGCAAATAAAGAGACGGTTTAAATAATAGTAGAATGATATGACATTGTTCATAGTTAAGACATTGCAGAATATGACATTGTGCTGTAGTGGGTAGGTTCACCACACCACTGGATTACGGATGAAGAACAGAAGCATACATGCAGTGCAAAAGAAGATCACTTGCTCTGTATAGTTTAATTTACATGGTATGAAGAAGGAACTTGGTTGTACAACTGAAAACTTAAATTGAGAAAGGACAAACTTTTGTTTATGAACTACATAATAAACTTTAAACAAGCAATTTGATGCAAACACCAAAAATAAACAGCTGTTGCAGTCATGCCTAACCAAATATATACAACAAAGTTTGAAGGCTTGAGATGGACAAACTTACATTATTGGTGAAGACAGGCTCTATAAAGGCCTTGTCCATGCTGATGGGGGGTGCAATTCAAGAAGTTTACCACAGAATCTTCTTCAAAAGCATTGCCTTTATTCTACATTTTGTTAAGAGTAAATATAGATGTGATAATATACGAAAAAATGGAGAATATTTAAGATAAGATGAAGAGTGATGCTACATAACCAAGTAGCTATAAATGTAAGTGCAGCGATACAGGCAAAAGGTACAGCCAAGAGCAATGCACAGCTAAACTTCTTCAGTACCAACCTTATGGTAAGAGTAAATATAGATCTGATGTGTAGAAAATGGAGGGCAAAGGAAAATAAGCTGCAGAGTGATGGTACATGAACAACTACCTGTCATTATAAGTACACTGATAAAGGACAGCATGTACTTACAAGAACAATGCAGAGCTAAAAAAACATTGGCATTGGATATATTCTACACTAATGTAACCATTCATACAGATCAGATAATTTGGAGCGAACAATTGATAAGCAAGCTATCATGCATACTGCTGTCACATAATGAACCAGGTATGTATGCAAGTACAGTGATACAGGACAACAGGTACTAACAAGAGCAAAGCAGCGGGCAGCATATTTGCGATATCCTGTCGTTCTTGTCAAACCGGAATTCTTCTTCGAGCAGATTTCCTGCAAAAAAGATCCGTAAGGCACATGCGGAAAAGTAGAAGTTCAAATTGTCATGTGATTTCATAGACAGTACCTCATCCTGGGAACGAGACCAGTGCATAACAAGGTTTTTCCATTCAATGTCTTCTAAATTTAGCACAGGAGACTTCACCGGAAATTCGTTTATAGACTTGCCATCAAAGTGAAGGTGCGGTACTGTTAATATCAGTGTAACTCTCAAAGGCGACACAGCTCCCCGCATTTCCTTGCTATTCTTATAGGATTCAAGTGGGCAGGCCACTACAAATCCTATTCCTATGTTTACAAGATCCTACGAATCAAAGAGGCTCAAAGTGTCCATCACAACCGACCGTATAGACCTCTACACTGCAAATGTCCCTGCTCATCTTCAGTACAAGGAACATACTGTACTACTATCATACTCCCTCCGTTCCAAAATATAAGTCTTGGTAGAGATTTCCACTATGGATCACATACAGATGTATCCAGATACATTTTAGAGTGTAGATTCACTCATTTTGCTCCATATGTAGTCCATGGTGGAATCTATACAAAGACTTGTATTTAGGAACGGAGAGAGTACATATTAAAGAAGAACGGAAGAGGAACATGGTAAAGAAGAGCAAGCAGATTTTGGATAATAAAATGTTGGTTGCGCAGTGCCCACACATGATGAACCAGAGCGCATTAAGAATGCAACTCCCAGCTGTCTCTCGACCATTTCAGGCGGTTGGATGAAGATCCTACGTCTCCTAACCCTTCTTCTTCCTCGTCTCTGATTCTTCCCATACAGAACACCGCACGGGCCGCCGGCCGGACCACCGGCCCCCACCGCCTGTGTTCCTCCGCCACCCCCACCCCCACCCCGCCCCAACCCCCACCCGCGTCGAGTTTTCTTCGTTCGGCGAGGCCCCACAACCACCCGAGCCCCTTCGATCGCACCGGCGAACTCCGGCGAGCTCTGAAAAATCGACTGACCCAATTTTGAAATTTAGTCTACTGTGATTTAACTAGTGTGGAATATAAAAGGGGAAAACCATAAGCATTGGGAGTATAGTGTTGAGCGTGCCATGGCGGATCTGAAGGTGCAAACCGGACAAAGGCAACTTCGCAACCAAGACAAGAAATCAGAGTAAAGCAGTGGCGATCTATTTTCTTGCTGCGATAAATAAGTTGAGCAGATACGAAAGAGTACCGCCTCTGGTGCGGCGCCGTGTACGCATCTGCTGAGAATTTGACGGTGCTGCGGTAGCGATGGCTGTCGGCGGCGTGGAAGCAGATCTAGGAGGGTAGACGGTGGCGGCGGGGCGCGGTGGACGAGACGGTCGTAGGAGCGGCGCCGGCAAGGTGGACGACGGCGGGGATGAAGCGAGAGGACGGGATGCAAGGATCCCGGTCCGAAGCCGTGGATGAGAGAGGTCGATCTCTTGTAATGGACGGCGGCGTCGGGGTATCAGCTCCGGCATGGTGGAGGAGGACGGCGGTGGATGGGGTGGCGGACGGCGGCGGACGGAGGAGGGTGGGGTGGAGAGGGTGTTTTGGCGCCCACGGAGTACGAATGGGGAAAAGGGAGGTAGAGAGGAAGGGGGGAACCATGTATTCAGGGCGCGCTTGTCTCAAATGCGAGGAAATTTACAAACTTAGCCCCCGTTTCAAATTTCTACTACATCACAGCAACATTAGTCGGTTGGGGATAGGACGGTAATCTCGCATACACCGAATATTTGCCGACGAGAGTTTGTTTTTGGCGCCCACCGTGTATGAATATGAATCGGGGAGGGAGTCGATTTCGGCCGAGGACACACTGTGTTTTGGCGCCCACCGTGTATGAATCCGGGTGAGAGGCGGTTACGTCACGTTTGGGTGAAATTACAAACCTACCCCTATCGAAACCTATAGAAATCCAGCAGATAGGCTTTGCGTGGCAGGGATAGGCAGTAGTGATTTCCATCTCGCAGATTTTGGTTTCGGGCGGTTACTGCGACTTTCCCCGCTTCGTTCAAATTTTGCAGAGTGCACGTTTACCGTGCCAACTCAATTCGAATCCCGTTTGTATTCTATTTTTTTCGGGCGGGATCCATTTTCAATTGGAATTACATTCTATATACATCATTTTTTATATATACTTTCAAAAGCACAACACCATTTATACATAAATATGGTTTACAAATGGCATGATCTCAGATTCATAAGGTTGTATCCATCAATTTGGATTTTCAAATATTTGAAACCACTTTATGTTGAAATCCAATGTATGCATTCCTCGCTAACTGTCTCCAATTAATGTGTGTTTCATGCGGGTTTTTTTTACTTCTCAAACATGTATAATGTGTTTCACACACGCAACATATAGTGTAATCCCGTTTAGACATTAATTGCATATAAACCATGCATTGTTTGTAATTGAAGAATCTATGGATCACCAATATTGATAAACTATATAACATTACACGTGTGCCCAAATTCAAATGAATATGCATGTTTGATACACCAATTTGCGTTATGATATTATCGATGTCGTGATCTCCAGTTTAAATATTTGAATCCCCTTTAATCCAGATATTCGTCTCATATAGCTATCACTCATGCTTATATAGGACTATCTCTCTGGACCTATACGCGTTCATCGTCTCTCAGGTATCTCTCGTGCTACCTGTATGTCGACAATGATCTTTTATCTTCGTAACACACTGACGGTACTCTCTCCCTCGACCTTCATCACTCTATCTCTCTCTAAGTATATCTCGCTCCCTGCTATGTGTCTCTAACTATGATTCTCCATGTGGAATCTCTTTCTCTCACACAAACACAAAACTTTGTCTCCCGGGGTCTCATTTCTCTCTACTATTCCCATGTGTGCCACTCGCACACCCCTCATACAGAGATGTCTTTCGCTCCTTAGATATGAGAACCTACGACTCTTCCTCTTCAATATCTCTTTCTCACACACAAACACAAACTCTGTCTCCCAGGGTCTCATATTTCTCCATTGTTCTCTTGTATGTCGCTCACACACACCCTCTCTCCCTAGAGATATCTTGCGTTCCCTCGTATGTCTCTCTAGCTATCACTCTCGTTGTGAAATATCTTTCTCTCTCGCAGACACAAAACTCCGTCTCTCTGGATCTCATTTCTCTCTGATATCTGTTTGTATGTGACTCACATGCACCCTCTCTCTATCTCTCTCACACCCACACACATAACCCAGCCTTCTGATCCACTCGACTCCTATCTCTAACGCACACTAGCTAGCATCTTTATCTTTCTATTTATCTGTTTCTCCATCAACCTTCTTTCTCGCCCTCACTCTTGATTCCTATCACGCACACTACATATGTTTCTCTCTACATGCAGTCAAGTGCCCTCTCACACACATATATAACTTCACCCTTTGAACCACCCGACGGTCATCTCCAACACCCAAACTAGCGGATGTCCCTCTAGCTAGCATCTCCATCTCTGTATCTATCTGTAGTTTCTCCGTCAACATTTCTTTCTCGCACGGAGTCTTGCTTCCTATCACCCACACTATATATGTCTCTCCATACATATGCATTTATAGGTTGGTCTCTTTTGCACAATCGTTGCGCCTCACTCCCTCTGCTCGCCATAGATGCATGCTCCAGCCCACGCCACTATCTCTTAAAGACAAAAACACATGCTCAATTGTCGGGCCTTCTTCCCTGCATTCTCACATGCATGCATATTGTCATACCGATCCGTCTCTCCCATGTCGTTGATCTTATGACTTATGTCTTCTTTCTTTTATCTCGATCATGCGCGCGCGCACACACACACATCCCACGTATACATGTATACCTCTCACACATGCACGTTCAAGGTCTCTATGTCTCCATACGTAGTTAATTACCCTCAATCCTAACGCCACATCGAATCGTTCTCCTCTTTTGTGCACATAACTTCCGCCTGGATGGGTAAAACACACACTCACACTTAACAATCTCCTTCTAGCTACCCCCCCCCCCGCCTCTCACTCTTCCCCTATATCCCCGAAACCAATAAGACCATCCCTTTGTTTAATTCCCGCCTACATGCACCATCGATATATAGTAGTCTTCCTCGGTGTCTCTCGAACAAACACGTTCTCTCGATGTCGACTCCTCTCACGCGCACACACCTTCTCTTCCCTCTCTACGGGCATTTTCTCTCTCGCACCCCATCGTTGGTGGCCTCTGCCATACACATCACCTCTCTATGATGAAGCCATGCACACTTAAATTACATCCGCCACAGAGGACCCCGCGACACACACACACACACACACACACACACGCACGCACGCACCCCCCACACACACACTAAGACTCCATCTCTCTCTCTCTCACACACACACAACACACACACACACACGCACGCACGCACACCCCCCCACACACACACTAAGACTCCATCTCTCTCTCTCACACACACACACAAACTAAGACTCCATCTCTCTCTCTCCTCTCTCTCTCTCTCACACACACACACCCCACACACACACTAAGACTCCATCTCACACACACATGCTCTAGGCGGAGCATTTGTTCCTACCACCCTTCATCCAACCTTACCCGTATGATAAACAATCACCTTTATTTACTTGCATAACATGGACAAATTCCACTTTACTTTAGTAGTCAGCAAACTTATCATCTGTACCCTTATAAAAAACGAGTTGGCGGTGATGGTGTGCCTGCCATCTTGTAATACAGACCGTATGATCTATATCTGAGGATAGAAAGCAAACTATGATAATTTTACAAAAGATACCCGCACCTCTCTCCACATCATTATCTCCCGCAACCTCATTGCTCAGCAATTAAAAAAGGAATAAGTCTCTGGAACAATCTAGCATGCATGGTGGCCGCTGCCGCCTGCCGGCGCCGTCCATCCCCATGCCTCCGCCCATTCCGACCACCAGTCACCACCACGCTCCACTCCTCCTCGCCTTATCTCTCATCTTTCATTTTTTCGATGACATTCTCGAGATACCAGTTTTCCGATAAAATTCTCGAGATATCATTAGTTTTTACACATGGGATTACTCCTGCATGGGTCAATCACAACAGGTGTTCTGTAAAAAAATGCATATTGATGTTCCGTGCAATGCACGAGAATCTTGCTTGTAATTATATAACGCAAATCACGAGCAGGAAGTGACATTTTTTGACACAACCACGTTAACATGGCCACGTAAATCACTAGCTAAAGTAAATACCATTATACTTATATCCCGATGCAAAAGGTTGAGTACATGTCCGAAGAGTAGAGTCGCACACACGCACTCTGTCTCTCAGAATCTCTCTCACACACACACCAGTTACGTGACGCCCACTTAAGCAGACACGTATGTTACAATTTGTGCACCCGCGGGTACACGTGATGCTGCGCATTTATTTAAGCCGGAAGGCGAACCCAAACAGTAGCTGCATTCATTCCCCTCCCGCCGCCTCTTCTCTGGTCGCCGTCGCCCGGTAGCCATGGGCCGGCCGAAGGTAACAACATACGCCATACTCCCGCCGGAGCGGCGCTTTAATATGGAAATTTTAGTGGTCATGCATGCATCTTTTTGTGCTAGCACTCCTATATAAGGGTTGACCGGTCGCTTCCCGCGGACGTGCGCGGGCGGTGGAAGAGGAAGGAGAAGGGAAGCGGGCTGTGGAGTAACGTTTTTTACCACAATTTCTTAGGAAACTGAGTGCAATAATTGAGTAGTTTTGCAAACTACCAGTACTACACCTGAAACGGTTCAAAACCTATACTCCCTTGCCAGCGCGCGCTTCCCGCGTGAAACGGTCAGCGTCGCCCTGGAGCGTCAGTGCCGCATTAATGCCCGGCCAGAGCGGAGGCGACCTCTCACTGGCGCCGGCTTTGAAGTGGCGCGACGGCCGAGAGAGCGCCGCTTCCCGGTGCACGCGACTGCTCCGCGTCGAGACTGGCCATAGGCCCTGTTTGGATCCATGGGTTAGAGTTAGTTTGAGCTAGTTGGGGCTCAAATAGCCCTAAAGTATCCAAGCATGAGGGTTTAAATTGGAGCAAGTTGCACCGAACCCACCAAAAAAAACTATCCCACCCAAGAGGTGCTAACTGGAGATAGTTCTCATTGGGACCACTGAAAAATCACTTTTCTCTCTCCATGAAGTGCATTTATTGTCAATCTAACCCTGTCACCCAAACACCTCTTTGGCTACAGTTAGTTCAGGGTTAGTCATGAGTTAGTCTAACCTCTAGCTAAGTTAGAGTATCAAACAGGAGCAGTATAGGACATGCAAGTTGCTCAAAGCATACAGGCAAATTCGTACGTGAAAGGATTTTTTTCTTTTTGAAAACGGAACGTGAAAGGAATTTTTTTAGAATGCTCTTGGCATGTCGCTAACATGTGATAGTTAACCGACCTCAATAGACGGCAGAAACGCCAGCCCGCCGCACTTTGATAGAGACGAGGAGGGAGAAGCGATACAGGCTGCTGGATTACTAGAGATAGGTGTCGCACGGAAGCCAAGAAATATGGTGATAGCGTGGGTTAGCCATGTACTAGTATGATGTAACTACACTGGGCTGCCGTGTTTCGTACTCTTCCAGTCCACTGTGGAGATGATTGGTTAATTTTATATCGCTGAATAATATTAAATATTATGAGTGCAGACGCTCCACCACGAGGTTCCTTGCTCCTTCTCGGTCGTCCGGAATCTATGTTCTTCCACTCTATTTTTTACGTGAGCTTTGTTCATCCTTTTGCCAACACGCGAGACATCTAGCATCAAGGTGCACGTGTTATGCAAGGATCGTTCCATCTATATGAAGAACACGTGGGACTGGAACTACGAGACGGACATGTACCCAGGAGTGGACGTACGAACCTGAGTAATGTAGCGCAGTAAGTGAAGTAGAAAGGCACAAATGGTATGAACATGCGTGGCATATAGGGTGTGTTTGGTTGCGTTCTCGTCTCAGCATAGTTGTTCCCTCTTCATGCATGCTCAACTCAACACCCCTCTTCATGCATGCTCTCTTCATGCATGCTTCTAGTGTATTTGTGCTAAACTAGTGTGGACTCATGCACCCTCCATACACTCTACCAAACACCCAAAAGTAGGTCGAGAAGGGAACTCTTGGGCGGCATTTGTCTCTTACTACGTACTACCACTAAATGTTGTACGTGCAATGCACGGTGATGTTATGGAGTACGTGCCTAAGTACTCTACTACTACTATATTAGTTGGAGGCACATATTAACTTTTATATTTGTTTACGTGTATGCCCCGAGACCTTCCAACTAGACGTGTCTTTCTCTCCAGGTCGCACTTTGTATCGTTCATACCACTAAGTACTACTACGTGTGGTCTCCGACCCAGAAGTGGAAGAAGTGGAGACGCTCTACCACGCTGTTTTTTTACGCTGGGCTCTACCACGCTGTTCATGTCCCACTCCTTTCGCTGACGTGTGGGACATCCAGCACGTGCCGTGTTTGGCACCCTTCGTCGTAAGAGTTGAAACGCTAGCATTCATCAGAAATAAAAAATAATTATAAATCGGCAGTGATACTATTTTTTTGCGAACCAATCAGCAGTGATACTATACCACGCGGTTTCCTTGCTCCTCGATATCGGAAAGAATACTTCCGTTCGCCAACATGTGGGACGTCGACCATCCTGGTCCACTTGCCATGCACGCAGAACTCCAAGGGAGAGTCACCCAGGTCGTCGCGCCGCAGTAACAATGACTAATGAGCCGTCAAATCACAGGCCCACTTCCCACTTTGAAGTTGCTCGGACGAAGGAACCATCATGACTTCGTTGAATTCCGCTTCTTGAAGAAAACTACTGTACCAGCAGTACTGCTAGCTACAGTAGTTACTCCAACAGAGGCCTCCTTTCGTTCATAGGATAGGAATATGAAAATCATAGGAAGTGAGATGACATGCATCTCAATTCCTATAGAGAAAGAGATGCCATTTGATGCTTAGGATAGGAATTTTTCCATTTAGTCTAGGCTAATGTACTGGTAATTTGCTCTAAAAACTACAGTAGTAACTAGTAGTATTGGTACATGCTCGTACTCAGACACAGACACACACACTAACTACTAGTACTACTACTTCTCACATGCTGGCCAGACGCCGTCGTTCTCCTTCCCGGCTTTGTCGGCGACACCCCACCGTGCTTGGATCTCCGCCGACCTCTCCGCAGCAGCGCGTGCGTCCTTTTCTTTCTTGCGGCGGCGGGCCTCTCTTTTCTTGAGTGCTTTCTGACTTTTCCGCTCCCTCTGTGCGGCTTTGGCCGCCTCTTGCTCTACCGCCCATTCGGCCTTGGCATCTTCAAATTCCTCCCACATAGTTGTGAGGTCGCGAGCGGCGATGAACTCGGCACGGCGGGATGCCATCGCTTCCCTACCATTTTGTGTGCGGTCGTGGGCGGCGAGGAACTCGGCGCGGCGGGATGCCATCGCTGCCTTACCGGTTAGTGTGCGGCGCGGTGGCATGAACGACGCTTGGTGAGAGCTCTGGGGTGGAGTGGCCGGACAACCGTATAGTGCATTGGTTTGTCAAGAGCTCAAGGACAGAAGACGAAGCAAATTTGGATTCCCCTTCAATCCTGGTCATTTATTACCGAGTAAAATGCATTGGCGGTCATCGAACTTGTCTTGATAGCTCACTTTGATCATTGTATACGAGATATGGTGATTATACGGTCACTGGCTCAGCGTATAGCTCCGTATTTGTCTGGTTGACCAGTCAAACAGTCCGCATGCGCCTCATCAGCTCGTGTTCTTTATCTATCTACGCGGGCCTACCTGTCAATGGAGAAAGAAATACTGTAAAAACCAAAATTATGCGTATGTGGGGAATCAAACCACGGACTCGTCGCTGCAACGCACCCTCGTCAGCCAAATGAAAATGAAATACTTCGCGTCAGACACTCACGCTCACGCTGTCAAAGCATGCTAATGCATGCACGTCGCCCTCTAAATCAAAGTCCTGCTCATGGCGCAACGCAAACGGCGAGCCCATCACCTGCGCGCCCCGGCGGTGCCTGACATTACTGTTTAGACGTTTGATGGAGGCCTACGCGAACGCCGAGCATGTATTCACCTGGCTCAACACCAACGGTCATACTCGGACCGCCTTGCTCATGTATATCGTCCATCACAACGACAATCTATAAAACAGCCTAAGCTAGAGAGGGTACTATGGTAGTATGGTACGGAGTATGTACTATCGTGAGCGACCGATCTTAGTGCCACTGCACACCGAAACCCCTTCCATCGCTAGCGCGCGCTTCCCGCCTGAAACGGTCACCGTCTCTCCAGAATGTCAATGCCGCATTCACCGGACTTAACTGCAGGTGCAATTGGTGTGTCACTGACATGCGGGCCAGATGCCCGTTGGGCCCACATGTCAGTAACCCAAACGCATCTGCAGTTAAGTCACTGAAGCAGCGTCCGCATTCACGCCCGACGAACCTACTCCGGCGCCAGTTGTCCATCCGTCTGCCGCGGCTCATTGCCATTCGCCCGCTATATTAACTTGAGCCCCAGCTCCCAGCCATAGCCAAAGACCCACACTTATTCTCCTCCGGTCCCTTCCTTCTGTCGGCACCACTTCAACCATGGCCTCCTGGCGCTCCGAAGCTCTCTTGGACGTACTGTCGCAGGAGCAGACGAGGGACATCGGCGGCTCCGCTCCGGGCGCGCTCCAAAGCTCTCTTCGACGTACTGTCGCAGGAGCAAACGAAGGAGATCGCCGGCACCCCCCCGGCCGCCCTCCGCCGCCACGACCACGAAGCCGGCGCGCGTGCGCGGGCGCAGCCGGCAGCGAGGAAGAGTAGTACACGGTAGGTCGCCGCCGCTCTGGAGGAGGAGGTTATCGAGGCGGATGAGGAGGAGGCAAAGGCAATGGCCGGCTTTCTCGGGTTCATGGCCGGACATGGTGGTCGGGCGCCGGCGATCGTTTAGATTAGGTTTACAGTAGGTTTTAGTACGGTTTGTGCGAAATATGTAATGAATTTCGTCCAGTTTGTAGGAAAAGTTTTCGAAATGTAATGAATTTCATCCGGTTAATTTGAAATTTGCTTTGTTTGCACGAATTTCGTCCGGTTAGTTCATATAGTTGTCGAAAGGTATGCGGGCAGCATCGGATGGCATCCATCAGTGTCCTCGGACAGATGCCGGTGTAAATTTGTGGGCCAGCGCTGGAGATGCCCTAACTATCATGCTATAATCGCTAACAATCCTCCATTATTTGGCAGGGAACAGTTATCCCTCGATCAAAATCAGATCCGCGGTGTTTCGCACTCCTCCCGCGTAAGAGTGTAAACTCTTGCTTACATAAAAATGGAGCAAGTGGACGGCACTGTAGCACGTCATATCACTCGAACTAGCCCGCCTAACGAGCGGGAAAGCACCGCCCTCGTCATTTTGTTCTGGATTTCTATCGATCGATCGCGCGAAAATGTTACGCTTCGCAAGTTCTAAAGGAAAAGGCGGCACACTTACGACTCGTACGCGTCGCAACCCCGACAGTCCGGCTCGCACGCCGCTCACCAGAGGGGACACGCGTTGTCTTGCAATTTCACTGACATGTGGGACCGTAATTGAATAAACCGTCGATAGCCGAAATCTAATCGCTCGGCGGGCGTCGGCTGAGAAGAGAGAAACGGGGGAGGGAGAAGAGATCGCCCGCCCGCCGCGCACGGACTCCAAGAAATATATGGTGATAATGTGAGGTGGGCCATGCTGGAGTCCGGACCGCTTCCGGAGCCCGCTCTCACCGCCCTGGCCCCTCAAGACGCCAGCTGCCCGCCGCATGCATGCATAGCAAGTAGTACTCCTTATGTGGAGGAGAGAGAGGCATTGACAAAGTCAAGGAGTGGGCTCTGCAAGAGCCCGTCTCTACACGTGCTCCTAGGTATAAAAAATAATTCTAAAAAAAGGCATAAAAACAATTGTGTCTTAAAAAAGAAAGGTAAAAAACATTTGAGAGGAAATAGATAGAGAGAAAGTGAGAAAAAGCTGTAACCTGGGCATTACATGAGGAAGGAGGGAGTGGTGCACATGCCAAGTTCACTGGGCTGCCGTGTTTCACACTCCTCCGTCGTAACAGTGGAGACAATAGCTTTCATCAAAAATAAACAATGAATACTCGTTGCTCGTCCTCTATATCGGAAAGAATACTTTCATTCGCCGACATGTGGGACGTCGACCATCCTGGTCCACCTGCCATGCACAAAATTATCCTGGTCTACCCCGGTCGTATCGCAGGCCCAACCTTTCCCACTGTAAGTTGTTCGGACGAAGGAACCATCATGACTTCGTTGAATTCCGCTTCTTCAAGAAAACTTACTGTACCCGCAATACTGCTACCACACGCGAAGACTGGACGGCACTGTACCACGTCATATCACTGAAACCCACTAGGCCAAACTAGCCCGCCTAGGTCATCTACTATTTTGGAACGGAGGGAGTACGTCTCTGCACTGCTATGATTTTGTGTTGCACGTTCTCTGTACTTTTGCTACGATTTTCCTACCCTATGAACCAAATGAGGCCTGAATGTATGTCGACTATTGTCTGATCGATCGCTAAGCCTACAATTTTAGGAGCTAGGGCTATTGGTCGATCGACGAGGGATAAGTATAAGCGTACCACGAGCTCATCAGCCCCAACGTTTCTCTTCGGTGAGTGTTTTGCAAGTACTATAGCTCGCACAGTAGCTAGCCTACTAACACCAAGAATCATCAAACAAGCCCTGCTGATATGATAAACAGTTCAAACTTACATCTAAGCATGCCATATATTACATCAAAAGCTGGTGAGGATACATCTGTTTCCATAACTCGGAGAGGGTTCGCATGATTCATCGCATGATTCACTATCAAACAAAAGTAGCAAGATCCGCCCACACAAGACAGTGCACTAGCCCTAAGATGGTTTGATAACACGCATCGTTCTGGTAATTAAACACAGGGCAATGCAAACTACCCTGAAGGATTAGCGCGACCAACTATTTCTTGTCATCGATCTCTCGGGCAATGACCACAGCACGGACAGCGGCATGGGAATCGATTTCTGGGGCGATGTCCACAGGACTGACCGCGACATCGGAATCGATCTCTGGGGCGATGTCCACAGGATGGACAGCGGCATCGGAATCGATCTCCGGGGCGATGCCAACAGGACGGGCCACGACATCGGAATCATCAAGGACGTCCACCGGCACCTGCACAACCCTAACATATTAGCAAGCACATTGCAAATAATCAAAAACCACAACTATGGTAATAAGCCATTATTTTTTACCTTGTGCAGCTCACCGGGGGATCTCATCCCTCCGGGGGCCATCTCCTCGTCCTCGATGGGGGCCATCACCTTGCCAGGGGAATACTGCTTCTCAACGGCGACTATCTCCTCAAACTCGGTCTTGAGCCTCACATAGGTGGCAATCAGAGTTCCTGGGGTAGGCACGGTGGGGCCCTTGCTGTTCTTCCAACTTTCTTTGAGGAGTTCGTCCGCCAACGTCCTCAACTCTTTGGCCAGTGCTTGTTTCTTGGAGTTCTTCGTCTCCATGGGTTGGCCCGCCAACATGGTCAACTCGTTGGTCGGTGCTCGCTTCCTGGAGATCGCTGTCTCCAGTGGGTTGTCCGCCGGCAACTCTTTGCCTAGTGCTCCAGGATCCATCAATGAACTGACAAACAAAAAGCAATCGAAAGGAAACCACAATCGCAATGAAAACGGGAAAAGAATAGGATGTGAGAATCGGTCGGTGCTTCGCAAAAAGAAGATTCTTGGAATGAAAATATAGCAGCATAACTGATTCGCCCACCTTTCCTTCGTCGGTACAGAAGAAAAATGGCAGAAGTGAGTAGCCTGGAGTGAGGTTTTCTTCAAGAAAGGGAAGAAAGGGCTTGAACGAGCGTTCCAGTGAAATGATGGTTGCTTCGTCCAGTCCAACTTGGAGGCCACCTTACCACTGCTGGTAAAGGTGTGGGTTTTGTGATATGACGGGTCATGACGGCCACACCGGGGTGACAGGTGAGTCTCGACTGTAGCACCTCGCTGTGATTTGGTGGATGGCACGCGGGCCCGGATGCTTTGAAATGTCCCGCATGTAGATAGAGCGGCTAGTCATATAGGAGTGCTCAATATTGTGCACCGCGACCAAGGCGGAGAGGAAAACGAGAGAACTACGTAATTAATGCATGAGTTTAATTAGGGTAGTTTTGTAAAGTACGAGATACATTCCTCCAATCGCAAAATGCCTTGGTTCATGAGATTTGAGATTTGAGCCCTATAAACCGGAAGGGAGGGAGTACTGCACACGGTGTAGTCTAGTCACTTGTTGAAATCTCTAGAAAGGCAAATACTCCTTTCCGGTTTACAGGGCTGTACTACTCCCTCCGTCTAGGTGTGTAAGTCATCTTACGAAAACCAAATAGTCCCAAAACACTTAGGCGCGGTGCATTAACTTCTACCTTGTTTCTTGTTTCTTGACATATCAACCAATAAGAGATGAGAGGTGTGCATGCTTTTAATGACTTGCAATGGCTAGTTCATTGCATGCAATGCTATTAATTAGCAAATAAACATTGGTGACCCCAGGAGGAAACGGTGCTAAGCGCGTGGACCTATGCAGAATGAGTATCAACCAATGGATAATGGAGTTTAATTGTTAAACAATAGCAATTTTGTCTCATGCAAGAGCCTGGCTAGTACTCCAAGGAACCGCACCACGCGAGCGTTCGCAACTGCCACGTTCGGGTTGCGCTTGGCTCTTCGCCTCTTCGAGAAGACGAACAATGATGTTACTCCTACTTCTACAGTATCGAATCCACTGCTGCATGTCCGTCCACCTCGTGCGGGAGGGATAGCGTGTAGCGAAAGCTTCTACTTACTGCTCCTGCCTTTGCGTCTATGACAGGTGGGCCCAACAGGTGGTTGGCCCTCCTGTCATGCAGCCAAAGGCAGGTGCAGTTAAGGCACCGGAGCTCAGTCCGCGAGGGAGAGGGCGTTGTAGGGGCTGTTTGGATTGTGACTATCTTTGCCATATGTTGCCACATGATTTTAGCCACACTTGCCACACTTGCCTTAGTTGAGTTGCTCAAATTGTTAGCCACACTTTGGCTTGCCTAAGGGAATCTTGCCACACTTTTTGTGTCTATGACATGTGGGGTTCATTGCTCATAAAAAAATTCTTGCCTTAGGTGTGGCTAGAACCAAACACCTATCTAACTTGGTCAAAGTTGCCTAAGGTTAGGTGTGGCAAAGTGTGGCAAGGTGTGGCTAGAAACCAAACAGCACCGTAGTAATCAAATTTCTCGGTCTTGTACGAGTTGACGCGACACATCAAAGCACTGCACTCGATATAAGTCTTTTTACACATTTCAAATGGGCTACTTCGTATGTAGGAGTAGACATATTCTGCTTCGTATGTAGTCACTTGTTGCAATCTCTAAAAAGACTTATATTTGGAAACGGAGGGAGTACAACGCATGCATGCATGCCGTGACTTTCCTTTTGATACTTGCATGTGTTGATTTGATGCACCTTGCCAAATTTTGACTATAAATTTAACTAACCAAATTTTCATGCATGTCACAAAAAATTACGGGGCTGTTTGGATTGTGACTATGTTTGTCTTATGTTGCCACATTATTTTTCCCACACTTGCCACACTTGCCTAACCTGAGTTGCTCAAATTGTTAGACACACTTTGGCTTGCCTAAGGGAATCTTGCCACAATTTTTGTGTCTATGACATGTGGGGTTCACTGCTAATAAAAAAATTCTTGTCTTAGGTGTGGCTAATAAAAAAGACTTATATTTAGGAACGGAGGGAGTAGAAAATATAAATAATAATGCATGTTGGGGCAACCCACGTTTCCGCTAATTTTAGCCGTGGGCTTGTTCACAATTTTTACGAGGGGGTGGTTGTTCATTTAATGGAGGGACTTGTAGTACCAGACTTGAACGATACAAAGTGCGACCTGGCACACCGTAACACCACTTGGAACAAGCGGGTAGCTATCTCAAAAAACAATCAACAACTAAAAAAACCGCGACCTGGCATGTAGTAGTACACAATTTTAAACGATTGTTTTGATGGAGTGAAAAAGGAAAACTACCCCACTACGTATATATAGGCCGGAGCCTCCGCGCTTGCTTGCTAGGGTTGCTCTATTCACACACTCTCATCCTCTCCAGATCTAAACAAGATAGGGGTAGTAACACTGTCTTTCTCCCTTCAAAAAACACTGGCTTTCTATCCTCACCGCTGGTTACAGATCCGGACGTATCCCCCTCCGCCGGTGAAGGGGAGGAGGGGCAGCGTTTAGGCCGTCGTCGACAGCGAGGGAGGAGACCCACTGCCGGCCGCACCGTTATCTCTGGCCGAGCGCCGGCGCGGGAGGTCCTCCGATCCCTTCGTCGTTGCCTGTGGGCGGATCCGGCCTCCCGCCGCCCACCTATCCACATCCCGACGACCTTCAGGTATATCTTCGTTCGAAACCGCCTTAGCTCTACTTCCCCAGCTCGCTACGTCGCTGCATGTGCATCATTTTCTACCTCTCAGCCCCTCTCGATCGGATGGTCCAACGTCACATATTTTTTTCTTCTATTGTTAGAGGTAAAGCTACTTCATGGAGTCGAATCTTGTACTCCCTCCGTCCGAAAATACTTG
This sequence comes from Triticum aestivum, assembly GCF_018294505.1. NCBI lineage: Eukaryota > Viridiplantae > Streptophyta > Magnoliopsida > Poales > Poaceae > Triticum > Triticum aestivum. The sequence continues at coordinate 45,281,312 of NC_057802.1, forward strand.
TCATTGAAATGGATGTATCTAGATGTATTTTAGTTCTAGACACATCCATTTTGATGACAAGTAATTCCGGACGGAGGGAGTACTTGGTTCAAACAAGAAATAAAGTGGGGGTGGGGGAATTTAGTATGTACATCGGACTTGGTACAAACAGGAAGGAAAGGGGGTGAAAGTAGTACAGACTGGTCATCCAACCGGTCTCTTGGTCGAAAAGGGAAATATAGGGGTAACGCTGTACACAGTGGTATGACCAGGACTAGATTTGCTATCCACACATAGGAGTAGGTGGCTAGAGTGAACAAAAATGGGACCAACCCAGATATGTTTCTTGGATGTTTGTTTCTCGGGGCAACAAACTATGAATCACCACTTTATGCCCCTGTTTACGTACATGGTGCTGGACTGCTGGTGCACCCACTGTCCCATGCCCTTATACCAAATATTTAGGCTCCGTTCGGAATAAAGGGGCAGAAAACATAGGTCTTGATGAAAATAGAGGAATAGGAAAGGAATGTAGGTATAAAACTATGGAACAGCGAACCGGAGGAAACTCTCAAGAGAATGTGTTCGGATGGACTACGAAATGTACAGATTTGTTTTTTTAGAGTAGCATGCTTGGCAGTATGAGATGCTATTTGTTTATTCAGCTGCACAGTGACTACTCTTGTCCTCACCTCACGTACCACACATAGGTTGATTTTTTTATTCCGGCAACACAGCACAGCAACCTGTCTAACGCATGGCAGCGAGCGCCTGCCTCGGGCTTCCGCCCAAAAAATGAGCAGCGCGTGGATGTTTCTAATCCTATGGAATCAGTACTACCAGACCAGCTTTCCTATGAAACACTATTCACCTTTCCCGTGTTCCGAACGGTTGGAAGGGAAAGAATACCGTAGGAATTGTGTTCCTACGAAAATCCTGCACCAAACCTGTGAACCGAACGCAGCCTTAGCTGTTCTTAATCTAATGTCCCTGGTAAAAATGAAGCCATGCCACTGTTATAAGCCATGACAAGTTTAGCCAAATGTTTTTGCCTGTAATTGTTTGAGACTCTGACTGTTTCCTCTGTGCCTTTTTGTGCAAACAGGGATATCCAATTCACCTGGTTGCTGTTGTGACCTTTTGGTGCACTGCACAAAACTCTTCTTAAAAGAAGTGACTTTTGTGCTGTTTAACTGGAATGTCAGAATGGAACAGTTGGTTCATTTTGGTGGAACTGCACAAAGGGAGATCTGTGTTCCAATCCTCATCATCCATATTGGCGCCATAACCTTCCTTTAGGTAAGAATGATATTTAATGCATGTGTTCATCTCTATTTTCCGACTGCCATGAGAAAATAATGCTGTTTTTTACTAGTACACTTGTACTCCCTCACTGACAAAACCAATTCTGAATTAGAAGGCCAATCATGTACTTGGTTTCACCAACTGGTGAGGAGAAAGAGAAACAGAGCATGAAGAGGAAGAAGAAGAAGAAGAATAAACAGTGCCAAGGCGATCTTGCTGAAGCCAGAGGCCTCAGTCGAGGCCATTCAAGGGCTCCGGCAACGACTACCTTACATGTGAGACGATCCTCCAGGGAGCCCTTCCACTTCTGCTGTCTCACTTAATTAATTAGGAGTACTTAAGTACCACTAATTTATTACTGCCTAATTTTCCTGTTGGAGTTAAACAAATCTTTAGTAGGACCCTATGCTGAATCATGTACGTGTGTATGTTTGTCTATGGAGGTGAATCATGTGGTGGAGCAGGGAGGGAATATTATTAGTGTCATGACATAATAGTGCTATTGTTTTGCATGTCAATTTATTGCCATTGGTTCAATGAGGCAATGTTTTGCGTATTGTCCATCATGAATTTGATGCTACTGTTTGAGTAATATGCTAATGTCTTCCTATCCTTTCTCACTAAGCTAATGAAGGTTTCACCTTGTTCCTACTTGTGCAAACAGGGATCATGTTGTGCCAATCATACATTTTAGTGGAACTACACAAGACAATACAATGAACTGTATCCCAGCCAGTGCTTTAACTCTGCTGGAAGTTCTTGATAATCTTTCGATATAATCTCAGCACTGGTAAACAAGAGTGATTTCAACCATACATTTGAAGTGCACAAAAATATATACTATTGTGTGATTCCAGTGAGTGCTTTATCATCTCTTATGGGACTACATGAATAAGCTTTTTTCTCAGGTTGGTACGGGCCTAAGGCCTTCATCCATATTAGTTTGCTGTCATCTCTATTTGTATCGTGCTACTGTCATGAGAAACTCCTTTATCTTTGCACGTTAAAGTTTTGCAACCTATGATAAATGGCAATGCTTTGAGTGTTGAGTTGAGCTAATTGGCACTGATTAAATAAACTAATACCTCTCTTTAAGCAAGACTACTATGTTGCTAACTTTACCCATTAAGATAATGAGGGTGCTTCTATTTGTTAGTGTATGTTTCATCAACTAGTCCCACTATTACAGTAATCTCACTCTCTCAATATATGTGCCAACAGGGATGCTCGATTTTGGTGGAACTGCACAAAAACTTTGGGTGCTTCATTGCCTCGACAGCTTCCGTCCTTTCCTGTCAGTCGCTAATCTCCGCTTGCTTTCTTCCTTTGCTGTCAGTCGCTTGGCTTATCTCGGCTTCCAGTCAAAGGAAATAGTAATTGATATGCTACCTCACACAGGTTGGTACTGGTCTTTATCCTGATTATTGTGCCTGTCATATGTATTGGTAATTTGGTATTGTGCTACTGTTTGCCGATTTCATAAAGGAGTAATTTGGAGCCTGAACTCGCAGGCAAATCATTACATCGGGTGATTTCAGTAGAACTGCACAAAATGATCAGATGGACAGGTACTTATGCTGCTGCTATGTACTCCAAAGTTCACTCAGACAAGCATCGATGTTGACAAGAAGTGCCTATATTCATTCGAGTATCAACCGGCGTCAACCAATTGTCAAACTCCAAGTATTAGGAGAGTGAACGCCAAAAATATTGCTTGGTGCATAGCCCAGAAAAACGCAGTCCAGTCTTTGGTCCCAACTTGTGCCTTTTGGTTATCGGCACATATGGTAGCGAACTATATGGCATGGAGTCTAAAGATTCCAGACAAGTTGGTTGACGCGTATATTCATCTGGCACTTAATCAGTCTGCACGCCAAGGATGCTCCATTTCAGTTGAACTGCACAAAAAATTTGGGTGGTTCATTTTCTCAACCGCCTCCTTTCTCGTCTGCAATGTAGAATTTTGGCGAGATACAGGACCAAGATGAGCCAGTAAACTAGTTGGATGAAAGTAGTGGCCAAGTTGCTCAAACCTCCCTCGGCACGAGGCCACTATTTGAGGATAAACCTACAAGCAAAGTTCAGATTGTCTGTGCTGCCTCTTATGTACTCGAAAGTTTACTCGTACAAGAACTAATTTTAGCAAGAAGTACCTCCGATTGAACACCATTTACCAGTCTGTACCCTAGGTAATTAAAGTTCGTCCATGGATCATATTGGCTGTGATCTCAATCATTTGGATGCATAAACATACTGAACATGTGTATATCTGAATCTTTTTGTGAATTATGTATGAATATTGTCGTGTGATCTATCAATCATTTGGATGCATAGATATGCTGAGCTTGTGTATATATGAATCTTTTGAGTTGTTGATAGTGAATGTTGGCTATGAATATGAACGTGTCCTGTGAACCTGAGTTTGATATGAATGTTTACCTTTTCTGTTGTATTTGTGTGTGAACTTGTTAGTATGCCTACTGTGGGGTATAAAACGCAGGTCTCTTATAAAAGTAATGCTGTGTCCAATTTATGTTTTCCCTTCTAACCACATTATATATATTTATATTATTACTATTATCGTATATTTTATAGAGACTTATATATACATTATAAAAACATCCCACGTGTTATTAACTTATAAAAGTAAATGTTTAACGGAAGTTGGCAAGGAAAATCCTGGTTGTTTTTGACTCACAGGCAAGGAAAATCCTGGTGATTGCGTACAAAAGCTTGCGAAGATTTTAAGGACCAATTTAATAATAACGCGCTCATTTTTATTTTGAGCAATAACTCGCTAATTTCTTAATTATATATATATATAATGTGCCTCTCCGGTTTATTCTTTGATATTAATTGCTCCTTCTAACATAACATTATATATATAACGAGCCCACCTAATACGTGTATTTCAAGGAAGTGCAAATGGGCTGGGATTTCTTAGAAAATATAAATGGGCCTGATTGACGCGAAATTATTTGTTCACCCAGCCCAGCAAATGGACTGTACATTCTAGAAAACATGGGTTAAATATATGCCACATTTTTGCAGGCTGACATGTGGGCCAATAGGTCGAAGCCTACGCAGGGCGTTGTCAACTTGGTCAACAAATGATTGTGTCATCCACAGCCATTGGATTTATATCCAACGGCCGGCATGCACCTTCAATCTCTCGTCTTCTTCCTCCAGCGTCGCCGGGACCGCCTGGTCCGGCCTCCGGCGGCTAGCGGCTCTGCTTAGCACGCATCGCTGCGAAGCGCTACCCCACCGCCGGCCAGGCTATCCCTCCACCCCTCGACACCTCCTGTTATTCTCCACAGACTACAGCCCCACGCCGCAACAGAACCAGTTATAACCCTTCTCCTCCTCTCAATCTGCGACTCCACTGCCGCGTTTTCCCATCTCCGAGTCGTTCCCGTCCGGGGCCTCGCCGTCGTCCACCGCCTCGCTGCGTTCGGTGCGGCGTGGTCAACAAACGAGAGTCATCGGAAGAGGACTGTACGTGGAGAGCCTGACGGCTGGGACCCACGAGGTCCATGGTCGCACGCAAGGAAAGTTCCTCCTTATTAAGCTGAAAAAAATGTTTCCTCCACCTGACAGCTGGGACCCACCGGCTGTATCTTCGCACGGAAGGAAGTGCCTCCTTGTTTTGCGAAAAAAATTATTCATCCCGTTGACAGCTGGGACCCGTCAGATTTGGTGACTGACTTGTGGGCCTACTAAGCGGACGTGTACGCACGGCTTTGTCAACTTAATCAACAAATGATTCTAGCAGCTGGACCGTTGGATGTTAATCCAACAGCCGTGCTCCTTCTTCAACCTCTGTTCTTGCTCCTGTCTCCCGTGGGCGGCACCGCGGCTGTGCTGCCGCGCACCCGAACCAGTGAAGTTTCCTACTCCTCTCCATCTGCGACTCCACTGCCCTGTCTTCCCCATCTCCGGGTCGTTCCAGTCTGGGTGCGCTCGGCACGGTGTGGTCAACGTGGTCAACAACCGAGAGTCATCGGAAGATGACTGTACGTGAGAGGCTGACAGTGGGGACGCACCACGCCCATGGACGCATGCATGCAACGGAACGCGGCGAGGTCAACGTGGTCAAGGAACGACTTCCATCGGAAGTATACTGTACGTGGAGAGTCTCAGCTGGGTCCACGGCCGCAGCAAGTAAGTGCCTCCTTATTACGCGGAAATAATGATTCCTCCAACTGACAGCAGGGACCCACTGGACGGGCCACCGTATTTTGCGGAAAAAAATGTTTGCCCCCTGACTGCTGGGACCCACCTGACAAGTCCGAGGCGAGGCGGAGGACGCCGGTGCCGGCGTTTAGCGTGTACCGCAGATGGCGGCCGGCATCGTCTAGTTAGCTAAGAGTAAGTTAGTACTTGTACGCTACTAGAGTATTAGTGGAAGTAGATAGTTAACTTGGCTATGATGGTTGTCAACGTGGAAGTTCAGTACTCTATATGTGGATCAGACCTGTTACTTTGCTCTGAATGTTGAACTTTCCGTTTGAACATATGGAATGGGCTGTTATTTTTTTAAATGGGTTGTATTTGTCCTCCACGGGTTTAGAGGCTGACTTGTGGGCCTACCAAGTTGACGCGTACACAACCAGGAGATGATTGTACGTGGAGAGGATGACAGCAGGGACCCGCCAAGGTCATGGCAGTACGCAAGCAAAGTGCCTCCTTATTTCAATCCAATAAAAAAATGGCTCCTCGTAATGGATTTCTGACATCTGGGTCCCATGCCATTGTCAACGTAGTCAATAAACGAGAGAGTTGCACAACGAGCGGCTGACATCAGGGACCCAGCAGCTCGCCCAGTTATTTTTGTTTTGGGTTAATTTGATAAATGCCACTCCAAATCTGGTGTTTCTAAGAAATGCCATTGCAATTTCCAAACTTTGAAAAATGCCATTTCATGCCATCCCCAGTGGCATTTTTCGAAGTCTGGAGTGGCGTTTTTCAAAGTTTGCAAATTGCAGTGGCGTTTTCCAAAGTTTGCAAAAATTGCAGTGGCATTTTTCAAAGTTTGGAAATTGCAGTGGCATTTTTATGAATCGCCATATTTGTTGTGGCATTTATCTAATTTGTTTTTGAGACGGAAGCAGGGTGTCAACTGGGCTGTGCGGGGCACTCTGGCATGTCTAGACAGCCTTCTCTTTTATGTTTACCACAGACCAGCCCAGTAGTTTTTTTTCTTTCTGAAAATGGCTAGCCCAGTTTTTTTGTGATTTGCCAAGTAAGTCGCTTTGTCAGGCCTATTGGGCTGCAAATCTTTCAAGACGAGGAGAGCTTCATTCGGCTGGACGAGAAAATGGCCTATCAGTAATGAGAAATGGGATGTACATTTTTAAAACACATCAAACCGGCAATTACTTTCAAATTTCTTTTTTTCATTTCAAGATTTTAAATTGCATTAATTTTTATGCGTGGACAATTTGTTGGATTTTATATTGATATACATTTATTTTTAAAATCAGTTTGAATGTGACTCGAAATTTCGGGATTAAAAACAGTTCGGACCGCACCGAAATATGCAACATTTCGTATAATTTTTTAACCGTGGCCACAATATGGGCTGTAATGCTAACAAAAAGAATATGGGCTCCAAAAAAACCTTCAGAATTAGCAAATGGGCTGTAAATTATTAGAAATAATGGCAGATGGGTTGTATGCTGTTTTCCACAGATTTGAGGCTTTCCTAAAAAAAGGTTGACGCACAAGCAGTGACTGTTGGATGTCCATCCAACGACCGTCGTGCTTCTTCAATCTCTGCTCTTCCTGCTCCAGCCGCTCAAACAAGCGCCGGCGGGACTGCCTGCTCCCTCCTCCCCGCGGCCGGCTGTGCTGCCGCGCAGGCTTCACCGCCCCACCGTACTCCCATCGCTGGCCTAACCATCCCTCTACTCACCCACACCTGTTGTTATTCTCCGGCGACGGCAGACGAACCAGTAAACCCTCGTATAGTCGTACTCCCCTCCGCGTGGGAAACAACTGCCGAGTCTTCCCTGCCTCCGTGTCGTTCCCTTCCTAGGCCTCGCCGTCGTCCACCGCCCTGGTGCTCCCGGCGCGGCCTGGTCAACGTGGTCAATGGCCGACATGCATCTGAAGTGGACTGTACGTGGAGAGGCTGACAGCTAGGTCCATGGCTGCACGCAAGGAAATGCCTCCTTATTACGCGCAAAATAATGATTCCTCCACCTGACATCTGGGACCGTATGATGTCAACTTAGTCAATATGCACGATTCTAGCTCCAGTGGCCGTATGATGTCCATCCAATGGCCGTAGTGCTCTTCAACCTCTGGTTGTAACGCCCCGAGACCGACGCCCCAAGACCAAGACCTCCATTATTGTTGTGTTATGTCCATGCTTGCATGCTTCTGATGTTTGTTTTATTTTATTTTGCATCATGGTCATCATTGTTGTTGCATGTTTGTTGAGTGCCTTATCATATTTTACTTCTTGCATCATGTTCATCGTTTATTATATTGCCTTATGCCATCCTTGTTTGTTTTGCCATGCCTATCTCTTGTCATATTGCATTTGGTCTTTCATGTTGTTGCCATGAGCATCTTGTGCATTACCCTTGTCACCCTCTCAAACCATGCCCATGCTTCATCCACCTCTCCATCTCTTTCGTTCTTTTGGCAAGTGCCATTTTTCACTCCTCCATTAATGTTCATCTTCTACCTATAAATCTTGCTACATGTCCCGAACCTCTCTGCCTAATTTCACCTCCATTGAAGTTCTTTTGGTCAGGTTCAAAAATGACCCAAGCTTGAATTATATTCAAACTTGTTTTATTTTTCTACCTCTAAAATTGCCCAACTCAATTTTATCAAATAGTGGGTAATTCCAGGAGCTTGAGGATATTTTTATATCTGCAAAACTCCTCTCCTAGCCCCCTGGCCTTTTTATTTTTCCTTGCAGCTGCTTATTAGTTATCCAGCAAATAAAGGGAAGGGAAAAGGCCTTGCCTGGGCTTCCCGCAGCCAGCAGCCCACCTAGGCACCGCAGCCAGGCGCAGCCCAGCAGCCCATCCAGCCCACTCGTTCAGAGGCGTCGTCAACCTCCTGTACGGCGCGCATCCAGCATGTCCACGTCGACAACCGCGTTGATTTGACGGCCGTCCGGCGTCCCTAGCCCATATATATCATGTCCAAAACCCTACCCGGCCTCCCCTTGACCGATTCAGACCCTCTCCTTCCATCGCCACCGCCAGGTAAGGCTAGCCACGCCACACCGTCGCCCTGCCCACCATGCTCCGGCCGAGCTTGAGCTCGAGCGAAGGGGTAGCTCGTCGCCGCGCCTTCGACCCCCTCGGCAACTGTGGAGAGGAACGCTAAGTCCCTCTTCTTCCCCTTCCACCACGCCCGCACCGCCACGGCCTCTGGATCTACCTCCCCGTCGTCCTCTTCCTCCCCTGCTTCACGGACAGCAGCCCCACCAAGTTCAGAGCTCCATCGCGTCGTCTACGGCTCGTCTCCGTCGACCCCATCGTGTCTTTGGGTGAGCTGGGTACCGCACCTCCCTCTCCCATCTGTCTCTTTTGCGTTTAGGCACCCCTAGGGTTCGTCCGATCCATGTCTTTGCCGTGCTCCTGATGATCCGGCAAAGCCTGTAGTTCTCTGTTGCTCGCGTAGATGCAGTAGCGTCTCCGTGCTCCGGTTCTCGCCTAGCGCGCCCCTCCGCTGGCCTCACCCCGCACACGCACACGCCCCTGCACCTAGAAGCCCCAAGCACACGTGCTCCTTAGCCTAACCCGCACACCCGCCGTGGCCTCCCAAGCCCCGTCATCACCACGGCTAACCTCGCCGGCTCCGTCCTCGCAGCCGTCGTCTTCTCTGCCTATACAGAGAGGCTCGGCCCTGGGCAACCTCTTAAGGGGCCGCGCCCCTTCCTATCAACTGCAGCCGCGGCAGCGCAGTGGTTCGCACCACGCTCCTGCATCCAAGAGGTCTGGGGCAGCGCAGTGAATCCCAGTATCCCCTGTTTCTTTGCACGGCTTCCTTTTATTTTTTTGCTCACACACACTCAGCCGCTTCGGGCCAGATCTACTGCTGGGCTTCCACAGTGCGCAGCATTCGGCCCGCATCCTTTTTTTATGTTCACTGCGATTTGTCTAATTCCAAGTGCATGCATATTTGCAGAAATGCCACTGGTTTTGCATTGTTGATAACTAAAGATCCATGCATTCAAATGAAACATGTCATATATGCATTTTGTTCATATTTTCATGTTCTTTAACAGTATTCAACTTTCATCCTTGTTTAAAATGTTTAAAATGTTGTCTGTTTAAATTTGCTCGATTGCCATGTTAAAATGATTTATTTCATAACTAAATAACCGTATCTCCAAATTTAATAAACTTTATATGTAAATGGGGTAGAAAAATGCCTAGTTTAACATGGTTCACTTTATTTTGCTGTTTAACAACATTAAAATTGTGTTTATGGCAGAACAGTCGCAAATTCGAAATATGCATATGGGGATTTTCCGGAATTGTTGTTTGTTGTTCCGGCCTCATTTAACTTGCTTAAATAGTTAGTTTATTTATGCTTCACCCTCTTGCCATGTTTAACAACATTTAATATTGTTGGGTACATAAACAAGAGCGATACTAAATAACTTGAATGTGGTGTTTCGTCAATATGCAACTCGTTGCATATTGAGCTCCACTTAATTTGTAGTATTGTTTGTGCATTTTGCCATGCCATGCCTCATTAAACCGGACATGCATCATACTTGTTTGTGCATCATGCCATGTGTATGTGGTGGTTGTTTACTATGTTGTTTGTTTCTTTCCGGGTTGCTTCTCTCGTTAGCTTCGGTTTCGTTCCGGAGTTGTGAGGATTCGTTCGACTTCGTCCGTTTGTCTTCTTCATGGACTCGTTCTTCTTCCTTGCGGGATCTCAGGCAAGATGACCATACCCTCGAAATCACTTCTATCTTTGCTTGCTAGTTGTTCGCTCTATTGCTATGCCGCGCTACCTACCACTTGCTATATCATGCCTCCCATATTGTCATGTCAAGCCTCTAACCCACCTTTCCTAGCAAACCGTTGTTTGGCTATGTTACCTCTTTTGCTCAGCCCCTCTTATAGCGTTGCTAGTTGCAGGTGAAGTTGAAGATTGCTCCATGTTGGAACATGATTATGTTCGGATATCACAATATCTCTTATTTAATTAATGCATCTATATACTTGGTAAAGGGTGGAAGGCTCGGCCTTATGCCTGGTGTTTTGTTCCACTCTTGCCGCCCTAGTTTCCGTCATACCGGTGTTATGTTCCTTGATTTTGCGTTCCTTACGCGGTTGGGTGATTTATGGGACCCCCTTGACAGTTCGCTTTGAATAAAACTCCTCCAGCAAGGCCCAACCTTGGTTTTACCATTTGCTACCACCTATCCCCTTTTCCCTTGGGTTCTGCAGACTCAAGGGTCATCTTTATTTAAACCCCCCCGGGCCAGTGCTCCTTTGAGTGCTGGTCCGAACCGAGCAGACTGCGGGGCCACCTTGGGGAAACTTGAGGGCTGGTTTTACTCGTAGGATGTCTCATCCGGTGTTGCCCTGAGAACGAGATATGTGCAGCTCCTATCGGGATTTGTCGGCACATCGGGCGGCTTTGCTGGTCTTGTTTTACCATTGTCGAAATGTCTTGTAAACCGGGATTCCGAGACTGATCGGGTCTTCCCGGGAGAAGGTTTATCCTTCGTTGACCGTGAGAGCTTATAATGGGCTAAGTTGGGACACCCCTGCAGGGTATTATCTTTCGAAAGCCATGCCCGCGGTTATGTGGCAGATGGGAATTTGTTAATATCCGGTTGTAGAGAACTTGACACTTGACCATAATTAAAACGCATCAACCGCGTGTGTAGCCGTGATGGTCTCTTTTCGGCGGAGTCTGGGAAGAGAACACGGCTTTTGGGTTATGTTTGACGTAAGTAGGAGTTCAGGATCACTTCTTGATCATTACTAGTTGACGATCGTTCCGTTGCTTCTCTTCTCGCTCTTATTTGCGGATGTTAGCCACCATATATGCTTAGTGCTTGCTGTAGCTCCACCTCACTACCCTTTCCTTCCTATAAGCTTAAATAGTCTTGATCTCGCGGGTGTGAGATTGCTGAGTCCTCGTGACTCACAGATACTTCCAAACAGTTGCAGGTGCCGACGATACCAGTGCAGGCGATGCCACCTAGTTCAAGTGAGAGCTCGATGAAGAACTTGGTCGTTGCTATGTTTCTTTTCATGTTGATCAGTAGTGGTGCCCAGTTGGGACGATCAGGGATCTAGCATTTGGGGTTGTCTTCTTTTATTTGGTTCCGTAGTCGGACCTATGTGTGTACTCTGATTGATGTATGATTTTATTTATGTATTGTGTGAAGTGGCGATTGTAAGCCAACTCTTTATCCCATTCTTGTTCATTACATGGGATTGTGTGAAGATGACCCTTCTTGCGACAAAACCACAATGCGGTTATGCCTCTAAGTCGTGCCTCGACACGTGGGAGATATAGCCGCATCATGGGCGTTACAAGTTGGTAATCAGAGCCATCGCCGACTTAGGAGCCCCCTGCTTGATCGAATCGCTGACGTTGTTGAGTCTAGAACAAAAAATTGTTTTGAGTCTTAGGATTATATATATCAGAGAGTAGGATTCTTTTTACTCCTTAGTCCCTTCGTCGCTCTGGTGAGGCCTCCTGACGTAGAAGTTTTGACTCTCCTCTCCTCAAATTTCACTAAAAAAATTTAGGATCACGCGGGTATCTTGGAATCGTTCCGATGGTTTTGTGACGAGAACATTGTTCTTGGTGCCTCCTGACATTTAGGGGTTGTGGCAGTGTCCCGGGGAGTTGAGCTCCGAGGTGTTGTCGTCACAATTTTATCGTTGCAGTTCTGGAATACCTGAGTTTCGCCGACATCGAAAATCTCTTTTATGCAGTAGTTGGTGAGATCACCTCGACGCCACCCAATACTGGGGCGGGAGTTCGGGAGTATTGCCATAACTCGTATAACGGATGCTTTTCGAAGGTTGAGGTAAATGATTTCCAAAGGTTTCTTGGTTATGTGTTGAAGGATGGATACAGCTGGATCTAGGTATTGTTAGTTTGGGTGATATATTTTGTGTCCCCTGTATCCCCAACACCTGATTGTATAACCAGAAAGTTTTGGGAGTTTATAAGTGGGAATTCCAGTAGCTCCTAGGATATCTTTCCGACAGATGCATGATATGAGATTGGGGTTCGACGTCTAGTGGTCCGCCTTTCCACGGTTGGTTTTACAGTGGTCTCGTAGTGTCTTAAAGAGCTTGGCTATGCCGACTCGGGGACGCTTCGTATGTCATGTGCACTGCCTTGTACATGATGGTGTTGTACGATCGAGCCCGTGTGGGCCCCACCACGAAAACTTCGGACGAAATCTCTATCATATGTTTGTTCCGGCTTATTCTGCGAGCCAATCCTTTGTTTTGTTTTAAGTTGTGGTATTCGAGTTGCTTCATTGTCAGGTGTTGATTCCCTACCTTTCCTAAGCGGTGTTCTCATACTTCTATGTGAATACCAATCCTTCTTGATCATCGAGATTGTCATCCCAATTCTTTCCAACCGGTGTGCTTCTCTTCAAGTGCATCCAGTCATCCCAACATTCGCAAGATCAATTCTAAGTTTTCTCAACGGTATCCATTCCATCTGCCCAAGTTGCCTTTGTTTTTTCCCGCCCTCCCACCCTCTTTCTTCAAGGACTCAGATGTCTTAACCAAGTATCCATTTTATTCATGTGAAGTCCCTTCATTCTTTTCAATCAATGCTCTTACCCGGTGGTTCTCATGAAGATGTTCTTCAAGTTTATCATTCTTCATTCTTTTTTTCTCCGGTAGACTAAATTCAAGCCTTCAATGTTGGTCACATTCCTTTCCTTGTTTCAAATGCTTTCTCATGCCGGTGTACCTCTTAATCATCCACTTCTCGCCATTCATGTGTTCCGGAGTGTTGAAGATATCTCACGATATTCGTGTTTTCATTCAAGATCCGTTCAAGCTATTTCGAGGTTGTTATCTCATTCAAGCCATTTAATTCAACCGGCGCAATCTCTTTTTTTTATTGTTCAACGGTGTTTCTTTTGAGTGGGCCCTAACCCACAGGTCTTTTCCCAGGATCTTACCTGACTCTTCTAACTTTTCCCGGAGCTATTCTCAAATTTATTTAAAAGTTTGATGTAAGAATGAATTATCATCAGTCATATGTCTTTCTCCAAGATCTTTCAAATTCTTTTCATTGTTGATTCAACCTTTCTATTCTTCATGGTTCCGGAGTGCCTCAATAATTCATGGTGGTGTTTCTCATCATCATTCTCAACATTTGAAGACCGAAGAAGAGTTTCTCTTAAATCTTGCTCCATTCTCTTCAAGATTCATGGTTCTAGCTTCACGCCACTCTCATAATTGTTTTCGATTGTGAGAATTCTTTCCACCCATCCGGAGCAATTCATGAGTCTTTTCAGTTTGATTCTCCGAAGGCCATCATTTTAGAAGATTTCTTCGTTCTAAGTTTTCAACCTCGTTCTCCAATTATTCTAAATTGATGTCTCTTCGTTCATCTCCATATTCTTCCGGTGCATCGTTCATGTATTCTCTAATCAGCTCGTGATCTCTTCGTTCTCGTGTATCAAATTCCCTCAAGTATCTTCATTCGTTCTCTAATTCTTACCGGTGACTCACCCCTTTACTTCGTTCTTTTTCAATTCTCGCGGTGGTTCATTCAAGATTTCTCTTCCTTCATTGTCATATCAATTTATTCGTTGTTTCAATCCTACCGGTGGTTCGTTGAAGACTTTTCTCAAGTTTGCGCTATATCTATCTTAATCCTTTCTACGAGAATAAGTAGTATGCCAAATCCGTTGCTTGTCATCAATCTAAATTGGTGAAGGCTAAGCATAATGTAATTCTTATTCTTGTTTCATCCAAGTGATTAATTCCTTATTCCGGAGATTCATCAAAATTCTTGATCTCATTTGTTCATCTCTTCTTTCCGGAGTTTGTTTATCATATCACATTCTCGGTTCGAGATGCTTCATCTTTTCTTTTTCAGAGTTCAAAGTTTTCTCATCATATCGTCCTGAAGCTCCATCTAAATCATTGCAAGGATCACCTTGTTCTTTCAACTTCTCTTCCTTTCTATCATTCTTTTATTACGAGAGTTCTCACGAAGGCTCTACATGGTGGTTCATCAAGGATCCCTTTCATTCTTCAATTGTTCATCAAGATTTCTCACGGAGTTAAGATCCGCCAACCTATACTCCAAAATAAACATGGTGTTCAACACATGTTTTGTTTTGTGGAGTCCAAGCATTCTTCATCTTGCAATCTAAAGTGCAATTCGTTCTACCTTATCATTTGAGGTGGTGTTATGTCATTCTTGATAATTTGAGTTTGCGTTTCATGATTCACATGTTGTCAAGAATGAGATATTTTAAATCCACCAATCTCTTCGTTGGATTTATCTTGTGTCATGTTTCACCTAAAGCTTTCCCTAAGGATTTTTGCTATTTATGGTGCACATAAATGACCCAAGTTCTTCATTTATCCTCCCGGCAAAATAAATTTCTCGTCTCCTTGTTCATATCAATCCCATCTATTGTTTTTCCGTTAGTGGCAGAATTTCACCTCAAGTTTTTGAGATGTTTTCCTTAATCCCACAACAAGCTTGTTCTTTTCGTTGTTGATTTTTCCAACAACTCCGTTCAATCCTACTTCGTAAGGATGCTCTTTAAAATTCATTTATGGTAGGAGATGTTGGTTTCATTCTTCATTCTATTCACCCCAACTATCTAACTATCATGCATTGTTTCCGGAGGCTTTGTGATGTTGCTCTCTTCGACCAATCATCTTGTTTTGTCAAGATCATGTAATTTTTCCTTTCTTATCCGTTTAGCCCTAGTGTCGTGTTTTCATTCGAGTTCTCTCATCTTATCAAGTTTTGTCTCCTTCCTCAACCGGAGTGCTGTCTGAAATCTTTCTTACCCCTTGTGCCATTCTTTCATTAGTTCCGGAGGCAATGTGTTGTTAATTCATCGAGTATCCTCTCATCTTGTCAAGATCATGTTCAATTCCTTCCATTTACAGTCGGAGTGATGTCCAAATTATATCACTCGTATTCCTTCTCTATCTTGTTTTAACCGGAGTGTTGTCGTAATTGATCTTTATCGTTCCATATACATCTCGTTTCAACCGGAGTGCTTGCATGTACTCCTTGTCCATCGTAACCATTTTTGTTTGTCTTTCAACCTACAAGGTTCCCGTAATGTTCCTTGTTCCTCTTTTCTACGGATTGTTTTCAACTTGGTTCATCTCCCTTGTATTCTCTCTTTTCGTTTGTTCAATCTCTCAAGGTTCTTTGGTTTCACTCTTTTGTCAAAGAAGCAACTTAGTTTTACCTCTTCCTCTTCCGTTTCTCTCCGGTGCCATCCTAGATCTCGGGACGAGATCCGCTTGTAGTGGTGGAGTGTTGTAACGCCCCGAGACCGACGCCCCAAGACCAAGACCTCCATTATTGTTGTGTTATGTCCATGCTTGCATGCTTCTGATGTTTGTTTTATTTTATTTTGCATCATGGTCATCATTGTTGTTGCATGTTTGTTGAGTGCCTTGTCATATTTTACTTCTTGCATCATGTCCATCATTTATTATATTGCCTTATGCCATCCTTGTTTGTTTTGCCATGCCTATCTCTTGTCATATTGCATTTGGTCTTTGATGTTGTTGCCATGAGCATCTTGTGCATTACCCTTGTCACCCTCTCAAACCATGCCCATGCTTCATCCACCTCTCCATCTCTTTCTTTCTTTTGGCAAGTGCCATTTTTCACTCCTCCATTAATGTTCATCTTCCACCTATAAATCTTGCTACATGTCCCGAACCTCTCTGCCTAATTTCACCTCCATTGAAGTTCTTTTGGTCAGGTTCAAAAATGACCCAAGCTTGAATTATATTCAAACTTGTTTCATTTTTCTACCTCTAAAATTGCCCAACTCAATTTTATCAAATAGTGGGTAATTCCAGGAGCTTGAGGATATTTTTATATCTGCAAAACTCCTCTCCTAGCCCCCTGGCCTTTTTATTTTTCCTTGCAGCTGCTTATTAGTTATCCAGCAAATAAAGGGAAGGGAAAAGGCCTTGCCTAGGCTTCCCGCAGCCAGCAGCCCACCTAGGCACCGCAGCCAGGCGCAGCCCAGCAGCCCATCCAGCCCACTCGTTCAGAGGCGTCGTCAACCTCCTGTACGGCGTGCATCCAGCATGTCCATGTCGACAACCGCGTTGATTTGACGGTCGTCCGGCGTGCCTACCCGGCCTCCCCTTGACCGATTCAGACCCTCTCCTTCCATCGCCGCCGCCAGGTAAGGCTAGCCACGCCACGTCGTCGCCCTGCCCACCATGCTCCGGCCGAGCTTGAGCTCGAGCTCGGGGTAGCTCGTCGCCGCGCCTTCGACCCCCTCGGCAACTGTGGAGAGGAACGCCAAGTCCCTCTTCTTCCCCTTCCACCACGCCCGCACCGCCACAGCCTCTGGATCTACCTCCCCGTCGTCCTCTTCCTCCCCTGCTTCACGGGCAGCAGCCCCACCAAGTTCAGAGCTCCATCGCATCGTCTACGGCTCGTCTCCGTCGACCCCATCGTGTCTTTGGGTGAGCTGGGTACCGCACCTCCCTCTCACATCTGTCTCTTTTGCGTTTAGGCACCCCTAGGGTTCGTCCGATCCATGTCTTTGTCGTGCTCCCGGTGATCCGGCGAAGCCTGTAGTTCTCTGTTGCTCGCGTAGATGCAGTAGCGTCTCCGTGCTTCGGTTCTCGCCTAGCGCGCCCCTCCGCTGGCCTCACCCCGCACACGCACATGCCCCTGCACCTAGAATCCCCAAGCACACGTGCTCCTTAGCCTAACCCGCACACCCGCCGTGGCCTCCCAAGCCCCGTCATCACCACGGCTAACCTCGTCGGCTCCGTCCTCGCAGCCGTCGTCTTCTCTGCCTATACAGAGAGGCTCGGCCCTGGGCAACCTCTTAAGGGGCCGCGCCCCTTCCTATCAAATGCAGCCGTGGCAGCGCAGTGGTTCGCACCACGCTCCTGCATCCAGGAGGTTGGGGTTCGAATCCCAGGAGCCCCTGTTTTTTTGCAGGGCTTCCTTTTATTTTTTTGCTCACACACACTCAGCCGCTTCGGGCCAGATCTGCTGCTGGGCTTCCACAGTGCGCAACATTCGGCCCGCATCCTTTTTTTATGTTCACTGCGATTTGTCTAATTCCAAGTGCATGCATATTTGCAGAAATGCCACTGGTTTTGCATTGTTGATAACTAAAGATCCATGCATTCAAATGAAACATGTCATATATGCATTTTGTTCATATTTTCATGTTCTGTAACAGTATGCAACTTTCATCCTTGTTTAAAATGTTTAAAATGTTGTCTGTTTAAATTTGCTCGATTGCCATGTTAAAATGATTTATTTCATAACTAAATAACCGTATCTCCAAATTTAATAAACTTTATATGTAAATGGGGTAGAAAAATGCCTAGTTTAACATGGTTCACTTTATTTTGCTGTTTAACAACATTAAAATTGTGTTTATGGCAGAACAGTAGCAAATTCGAAATATGCATATGGGGATTTTCCGGAATTGTTGTTTGTTGTTCCGGCCTCATTTAACTTGCTTAAATAGTTAGTTTATTTATGCTTCACCCTCTTGCCATGTTTAACAACATTTAATATTGTTGGGTACATAAACAAGAGCGATACTAAATAACTTGAATGTGGTGTTTCGTCAATATGCAACTCGTTGCATATTGATCTCCACTTAATTTGTAGTATTGTTTGTGCATTTTGCCATGCCATGCCTCATTAAACCGGACATGCATCATACTTGTTTGTGCATCATGCCATGTGTATGTGGTGGTTGTTTACTATGTTGTTTGTTTCTTTTCGGGTGATCAGTAGTGGTACCCAGTTAAGACGATCAGGGATCTAGCATTTGGGGTTGTCTTCTTTTATTTGGTTCCGTAGTCGGACCTATGTGTGTACTCTGATTGATGTATGATTTATTTATGTATTGTGTGAAGTGGCGATTGTAAGCCAACTCTTATCCCATTCTTGTTCATTACATGGGATTGTGTGAAGATGACCCTTCTTGCGACAAAACCACAATGCGGTTATGCCTCTAAGTCGTGCCTCGACACGTGGGAGATATAGCCGCATCGTGGGCGTTACACTGGTCTTGTTGCTCCAGCCGCCCAAAGCAGCGCCGGTCGTGCCGCATGCTCCTGCCTCCCGTGGCCGGCTGTGCTGCCGCGGAGAACTCACCGCCCCCTACAATTCCCACCGCTGGCCAGGCCCTGCGGCGACGTCAGCCTCACACCACAGCCGAACCAGTGAACCCTCGTACTCCTCTCCGCGCGGGCTTCCACTGCCGCGTCTTCCCCGGCTCTGCGTCATCCCCTTCCTAGGCCTCGCCGTCGTCCACCGCACTGGTGCTCTCGGCGCGGCGTGGTCAACGTGGTCAAGGAACGGCTTCCATCGGACGTGGACTATACATGGAGAGGCTGATAGCTGGGTCCACAGCCGCAGCAAGGAAGTGCCTCCTTATTACGCGCAAAATAATTATTCCTCCAGCTGACAGCGGGGACCCACCGGACGGGCCACCGTATTTCACGAAAAAAAGTTTCCCCCTGACTGCGGGGACCCACCAGCTACATCTTCGCATGTAAGGAAGTGCGTCCGGGCAAAAAAAAATGATTCGCCCCCCCTGACTGCTGGGACCCACCAGCTACATCTTCGCAGGCAAGGAAGTGCCTGACAGTCGGGACCCACCTGGTCGAAGCGTACGTAGCATTGTCATTCTGGTCGCGAACGTGTACGTACATATTGGTCGATGTAGAGGCGCGCACGTATCGTAGTAGAGGCGCGCACGTAGCATGTACACGTACGTACAGCGGCCAGTGTGCAAGAAAGAAAATACGGCCACGTACGTACATACGGGCAGGGTCTCGAACGCCTACTCGCGCATACGTACGGCCAGGGCTCGTGTACATGACTAGGTCGGAACGGAGAAACAGCGTCGTCGTCGTGTTCATGGGGAGCCAACCGGCTGGGTCGGAACGGAATGCGTCGTCGTGTTCATCGGGAGGGCTTGGATGGAACAGCCGATGGAAACGAGGCCTGGTGTACCGCAGAACGGAGGAAACGGCCTTGTGTTCGACCGGCCACGTTTGAAACGGGATCCTGTTCATCGGGAGGGGTCTGGCGTACCGCAAAACGGAGGAAACGGACCTCGTACGGTCGAAACGGGGGTCCTGTTGATCGGGAGGGGTGTGGCGTACCGCAAAACGGAGGAAACGGACTTGTGTTGGAGCGCTACGGTCGAAACGGGGGTCCTGTTCATCGGGAGGGGTGTGGCGTACCGCAAAACGGGACTCCACGGGATATTGTTCATCTCCACCGTCGACCCCCTCCAGCCTCCACGGGCTACTGTTCATCCACCGTCGACCTCCTCCAGCCTCCACCTGCGACTGTTCATCCACGGGCTCCTGTTCATCCAGCCTCCACCACGCGCTACTACACCGGCTACTGTTCAACCAGCCCTCTCCACGGGCTCCTGTTCAACCACCCCTCCACGGGCTACTGTTCATCCAGCCCTCCACCGTCTACTGTTCATTCTGCCCTCCACGGGGTGGTCCTGTTCATCCTGCCCTCCACGGGGTCCTGTTCATCCAGCCCCAACCGGCTCGATTGATCGGGGTCCTGTTCATCCAGAGGCAACACCACGGGGTCCTGTTCATCCACTCCCACCGGGAACTGTTCATCCAAACCCCCCCAGCAGCGCTCACTGTTCATCCAGAGGCAGCATCGATCGGCTTCAGTTAGCAGCAGTAGCGAAGGAATCGCTCGATCGGGTTCAGTTAACAGCCATCGATCGATCGCTTGGGTTCAGTAACGCGTAGCCTGTAGTGCAATCACTCGGGTTCAGTTAGAGCCCAACGCCTCGCTCAGGTTCAGTTAGAGCCCAATGCCTCGCACCCACGCGCGTGCGTGTACGAGAGAAACGCGCATCGCTCGGCCCCGACCACCCACCGTAACCGGGAACACCCCGATATTTTCCTCGCCCTCGCTTCTACCATGGTTTTTTCTGTCATGGACGGCCGAAAGAATGTCATGCAGCTGCGTCTCCGGCCCGCCCAGGACGAAAAGCCCATTTTCTGTCATGATTTTTTGCCATAGAAGTAGGACCCCACCACATCTATGATGATCCCGGGTTTTGTCACAATTATCGTCATAGAAGTGTCATAAGTATGACAGAAAAAAAATTCGTTCGGCCCAAAATGTCACGATGTGTCTTTTTTTGTAGTGCTTGTGGCCTTGCCACTCATAAACTTGTTTGTGGAGGCATGCCACATCATCTTCCTGCGTAAGCTTGACAAGAACAGTATGTCTCACAAACGAAGGAGTAGCTTTGAACTTCTTGTGCTTCAATACACCCTGGACAACACGCCTGACAATAGTGAGGCTGGAATACAACTCTTCATTGGTATAAGCGCAAATGGCTTCCAGGATCCAATAGCCTAAAAACTCTGTTTTCCCAGTGCGTATATTCAGGTCATCCGCCTCATAGCGAGTGACATGTACAACCACACAATCCTTGTCTGCATCAGGGCTCTAATTGAAACAGAAACAAATTCTGAATTACTTTCCAGCATAAGAAACACAAGTTATTTAAACCACTATGTATAGCATGGCATCGAAGCTAATAAAATTTTGCATTATTTATCACCACATACTTAGATGAAAAACCACAATCGAGATCGGCAAAGAAGAAAATCACCTTGGGTAGCTCAGCCGGGGGACACATCCTCGAAGGGGGAAAACTGCTCCTGTAGTGCCACGGGGGCTGTAACCTCAAACGGGGCATTGACCATCTCAGTAGTGGCTGTGAGCGTATCTGGGGTCGGCTCGGTGGCTGCCTCCATCTTCTTGGAGCTCTGTGTCTCGTGGGGATCAGCCTCCCGCGTCTGCTCCAATATTGGCGGATCTTTGCCTGGTTCTCCTTGGTCCATCATGAAACTGACGAATACTAGGAGACCACTGAAAGGAAAACACAATCGCAATGACAATGAAACAAAAAAGAGAGTGAGGATCGGTTACTGCTTTGCAAAAGTTCTTTTTTTCTCTGAACGAAAATATACCAACATCACGGATCCGCTTACCTTCCCTTCGTTGGGAGAGAAGAACAGTGGCAGATGCGAGTGTTGCCTTTCTTGAAGACGGTGAGGGAGAAGGGGATTCAGCGAAGAGTGAAATGATGGTTGCTTCGTCCGTCAAACTTAGACTGCGGGGAGGTGGGGTTTTGTGATACGACGGCTCGTTATTGCCGCGCTACGACCGGGGTGACTCTCCACCTGCATACTGCTTTCTAATTTGGTGGATGGCATTTGGGCCCGCGCGCTGCATGGCTCGCATGTCGGTGAACAAAAGTATATCGGCATTCAGTAGAGGGAGACGTTTCGATGACCTAGGAGGAGCCAGAAGCGGTATTGTATCCACTGTACTAGTAGTAATTGTTTTTCTGGGTAGCTGTAGAGTGTCTCCACTGTACTAGTAGTAATTGTTTCTCTGGGCCCAAGACAAAACAGCCCATCCACCCTAGTAAATAGTAAAATAAATTCAAAAGTCCATTTATTTACTGAATGAGAGGCGCTACCCACACCCAGCACACCGTCCCCCAAAAAAACCTGGGTGTTCTTCTTCCTCCTCACTCCCACCCACCTCATGTCAGCTCGCTCCACTCGTATCCCCAAATTCCTCACCTCACTCCTACAGAAAACCCCAGCTCCCCTTCTTCCTCACTACTACAGAAAAACCCCAGCTCCCCTTCTTCTTC
Source organism: Triticum aestivum (assembly GCF_018294505.1). Classification (NCBI taxonomy): domain Eukaryota; kingdom Viridiplantae; phylum Streptophyta; class Magnoliopsida; order Poales; family Poaceae; genus Triticum; species Triticum aestivum. The sequence continues at coordinate 45,303,513 of NC_057802.1, forward strand.
ACTCGCACTACAACTAGGCTCGTCATTTGTTACTCTGCTCAAATCCGTGAGCGCGACGCGACGCCCTCGAGGAAAATGGAGTCGGCTGACCCCAGTGCCAAGAAGATGAGGCTCCCGCTAGCGGCGACGCCTGTTGTAGATCCCTCTAGGGCGTGACGCGGGGAGAAGCGGCGACCCCGCCCCCACCGGATCCCAGGAACCCGTAGAATCTCGGGTGGACCGCATCAGCGATCTCCCGGACGCCGTCCTTGGGGAGATCATCTCGCTTCTCCCCACCAAGGATTGCTGCCGCACCCAAGTCCTCTCAATTCGGTGGCTCCCTCTATGGCGTGACGTGCCCCTTAATCTCGACTGTCGTCAGCTATCTCTCTTCAATGATTTTGAAATCCCCAGAGCCATCATCTCCTCCCACCAGGGCTCCGTTCGAAGCCTCTGCATCCCGTCATGCTACCTGAGCAAGCATACCATGCCCTGCACGGTGGACGCCAGGCTGAAATCCCCTGAATTCACAGAACTACAGCTGCTTGAGTTCTACTATTCCCCTGGAAATCACCTACCAGATACCGAACGCCATCTACCTGTGCCCTCAGCACCGATGTCCATCTCGCGGTTTTCCTCCTCTCTCCACACCGCCACCTTTGCGCTGTGCGACCTACCAGACAATCTGGTACTAAACCTTTGACTCCCATTTTTGAAGAAACTTTCACTTGTGCAGGTTCGTATATCAGAGGCCTCATTGCACAGCATCATCCACTCCAGTTGCCCTGCCCTAGAGTGCTTGGTGCTTGTTTTCACAGTTAGAATCGGTTGTCTCCGAATAAAGTCGCCTAACCTTGTAAGAATTGGAATTTGTTTTGACGAAAGGCGGCTCATCATCCAAGATGCCCCTTCGCTTCAAAGGTTGATCATTGATTCTAGTTATTCACCGTTGCAAATAACCGTCCTCTCTGCGCCTAAACTGGAGACCTTGGGTGTAATACATGATCTCTGTGCTCATTTCAATATGGTGTTTGGCTCCACAGTTCTTCAGGTACTTTACATTATCATCTACACTTGTAACCATAAGCTGCATTTTAAATTTCTGCGCATAAGTTATATGTCATCTTGGAGTACACATTTTGTACTAATATTATGTTCTATGCTCAATGAAGAGTTTCTCCATGGATGGCCTATCAATGGTGCTGGATTCTGTCAAGATCTTATATATCCAAATGAATAGTTTTGATCTGAACAAGATTATTGGCTTGCTGCAATGCTTTCCATGTCTGGAGAAGTTGTATATAAAGGTGATAATTTCACGCACATTGGAAGCCCGCATATAGTGTACTAGAATTAAACGTTCAGCTGTTGCTCTTTCGACACTCTTTTTTAGACCTTAACTGTTTTCAATCTTCATGTCTATTTAGGCAACAGGACGGGGTAAGAAAGTTATAACCAATCGGTGGATTCATAAGCATCGGGATTTTCTCACTTCTCATGAGATTCGATTGAAGACAATAACGCTAGAACGATATGTAGCCAACCGTGCAAACACTAGATTTGTCACATTCTTCCTGCTGAATGCGAGGTTACTATTGTCCATCAGGCTTAAGTTTATCAGCAGCATGGTTTTGACGGATGGGTATGTGGAAGAGCAAAAAAAGGAGTTTCAGGTGGGCAAAAGAGCTTCTGAACGTGTCGGGCTTCTATTTACAACATATTGTGGTCATAATCCAGTAAATTTTACGACCCAGGATGTTCATTCTATGGACCTGACCGATCCATTTGACTGTGACTGCCAAAAACAGTGTTGGAGTTAGATGTTGTTGCCCTTTTCAACCTGGGTTTTTTTTGTAAACCTGATGAACAATTAACCCTCGTGCTTTTGTACAGTTTGTAAGCTGGAGTTAGATGTTCTTGCCCTTTTCAACTCGGCTGTGACTGTCATATTTTCTTTGAAGCAAGGCAAATGGCTTGCCAGTCGTTTAATTTAGAGTGAAATATTGTAACAACTAACAAATCCCAACCAGTTATTTATACTAGTTTTAGCGACGGATCAGGGTAACAACGGGGCTGTGCGGGGGCTGTGGCCCGTCTAGCCAGGGTTTTATTTATGTTTACCACATCATGAGCCCAGTTGTGTTTTTTTCTTGCTGAAAATGGCTAGCCCAGTTCTATTTTTTTTAAGAAATACCCAAACGAGGCCTACTTGCTTTATCAGCCCTGCTGGGCTGCAAATCTTTCAAGACGAGGGAGGTTTCATTCGGTTTGCCCAGAAATGGGTTGTATATTTTTAAAACACATCAAACCGGGAATTAGTTTCAATTTTTTTTCATTACAAGATATTAAATTCCATTGATTTTTATGCGTGGACAATTATTTGGATTTTATATTTATATAAATTATTTTTCAAAATAGTTTGAATGTGAATCGATATTTGGGATTAAAAACAGTTGACCGCATCGAAATATGCAAAAAATTCGTATAGTTTTTAACCGTGGCCACAATATGGGGTGTAATGCTAACAAAAAGAAGATGGGCTCCAAAAAAAAATCTTAAGAATTAGCAAATGGGTTGTACATTATTAGAAATAATGCACACGAGAGTAGTGATTGTTGGATGTCCATCCAATGGCTGTCGTGCTTCTTCAATCTCTGCTTTTCCTGCTCCAGCCACTCAAACAAGCGCCGGCGGGACTGCCTGCTCCCTCCTCCCGCGGCCGGCTATGCTGCCGCGTAGGCCTCACCGCCCACCGTACTCCCATCGCTCGCCTAGCCATCCCTCTACTCACCTACACCTGCCGTTATTCTCCGGGGACAGCAGACGAGTCTTCCCTGGCTCCGTGTCGTTCCCTTCCTAGGCCTCGCCGTCGTCCACAGCCCTGGTGCTCTCGGCGCGGCCTGGTCAACGTGGTCAATGAACGACATCCATCGGAAGTGGACTGTACGTGGAGAGGCTGACAGCTGGGTCCATGGCCGCACGCAAGGAAATGCCTCCTTATTACGCGCAAAATAATGATTCCTCCACCTAACAGCTAGGACCCATGGGAAGGGCTTCTGTATTTCGCGAAAAAATGTTCCCCCCGCTGACAGGTCGGAGCCACCAGCTATATCTTCGCACGCAAGGAAGTGCCTCCTTATGACGCACAAAAAAATGAATACCCCTGCTAGCTGGGACCCACCAGGGTGGGTGGCTGACTTGTGGGCCTACTAAGTTGACGGGGACAGAGGGCTTTGTCAACTTAGTCAATATGAACGATTCTAGCTCCAGTGACCGTACGATGTCCATCCAACGGCCATAGTGCTTCTTCAACCTCTGGTCTTCTTGCTCCAGCCGCCCAAAGCAGCGCCGGTCGTGCCGCTTGCTCCTGCCTCCCATGGCCGGCTGTGCTACCGCGGAGGCCTCACCGCCCCCATACTACTCCCACCGCTGGCCAGGCCATCCCTCCACTCACCCACACCCCCTGTTATTCTGCGGCGACGGCAGCCTCACACCGCTCCCGAACCAGTGAACCCTCATACTCCTCTCCGCGTGGGCATCCACTGCCGCGTCTTCCCCGGCTCCGCGTCGTCCCCTTCCTAGGCCTCGCCGTTGTCCACCGCCTTGGTGCTCTCGGCGCGGCGTGGTCAATGTGGTCAACGACCGACTTCCATCGGAAGAGTACTGTACGTGGAGAGGCTGACAGCTAGGTCCACGGCCACAACCTTGTAATTTGCCAAGTAAGTCGGTTTGTCAGGCCTGTTGGGCTGCAAATCTTTCAAGACGAGGAGAGCTTCATTCGGCTGGCCGAGAAAATGGCCTATCAGTAATGAGAAATGGGATGTACATTTTTAAAACACATCAAACCGGCAATTAGTTTCAAATTTCTTTTTTTCATTTTGAGATTTTAAATTGCATTGATTTTTATGCGTGGACACTTTGTCGGATTTTATATTGATATACATTTATTTTTAAAATCAGTTTGAATGTGACTCAAAATTTTGGGATTAAAAACAGTTCGGACCACACCGAAATATGCAAAATTTCGTATAATTTTTTAACCGTGGCCACAATATGGGCTGTAATGCTAACAAAAAGAATATGGGCTCCAAAAAAAACCTTAAGAATTAGCAAATGGGCTGTAAATTGTTAGAAATAATGGCAGATGGGTTGTATGATGTTTTCCACAGATTTGAGGCTTTCCTAAAAAAAGGTTGACGCACAAGCAGTGACTGTTGGATGTCCATCCAACGGTCGTCGTGCTTCTTCAATCTCTGCTCTTCCTGCTCCAGCCGCTCAAACAAGCGCCGGCGGGACTGCCTGCTCCCTCCTCCCCGCGGCCGGCTGTGCTACCGCGCAGGCCTCACCGCCCCACCGTACTCCCATCGCTGGCCTAGCCATCCCTCTACTCACCCACACCTGTTGTTATTCTCCAGCGACGGCAGACGAATCAGTAAACCCTCGTACAGTCATACTCCGCTCCGCGTAGGAAACAACTGTCGAGTCTTCCCTGGCTCCGTGTCGTTCCCTTCCTAGGCCTCGCCGTCGTCCACCGCCCTGGTGCTGTCGCCGCGGCCTGGTCAACGTGGTCAACGACCGACATGTATCTGAAGTGGACTGTACATGGAGAGGCTGACAGCTGGGTCCACGGCCGCACGCAAGGAAATGCCTCCTTATTACGCGCAAAATAATGATTCCTCCACCTGACATCTGGGACCCACAGAAAGGGCCTCTGTATTTCACGAAAAAACGTTACCTCCACTGACAGCTTGGACCACCAACTATATCTTCGCACGCAAGGAAGTACCTCCTTATTACGCACAAAAAAATGAATACTCCCCCTGCTAGCTGGGACCCAGTACATTGGCAGGCTGACTTGTGGGCCTACTAAGTTGACGGGGACGGAGGGCTTTGTCAACTTAGTCAATATGCATGATTCTAGCTCCAGTGACCGTACGATGTCCATCCAACGGCCGTAGTGCTTCTTCAACCTCTGGTCTTCTTGCTCCAGCCGCCCAAAGCAGCGCCGGTCGTGCCTCGTGCTCCTGCCTCCCGTTGCCGGTTGCGATGCGGCGGAGGCCTCACCGCCCCCTACTACTCCCACCGCTGGCCAGGCCATCCCTCTACTCACCCACACCCCTTGTTATTTTGTGGCGACGGCAGGCTCACACCGCAGCGAACTAGTGAACCCTCATACTCCTCTACGCATGGGCATCCACTGCCGCGTCTTCCCCGGCTCCGCGTCGTCCCCTTCCTAGGCCTCGCCGTCGTCCACCGCCCTGGTGCTCTCGGCGCGGCATGGTCAACGTGGTCAAGGAACGGCTTCCATCGGACGTGGACTGTACGTGGAGAGGCTGACAGCTGGGTCCACGGCCGCAGCAAGGATGAAAGTGCGTTATATCGACTAGAGGGGGGTGAATAGGCGATTTTTATGAATTCTTCACTGAGGAATTTGTGGGTGAGGAAATTCCTTAGCGAAGAACTACTTGCAGCGGAATAAGTACTCAAAAGTATGCATAGCAGAACACAAGCATAGTCATCATGATGAAATGAAGACAAGCACAGAGTACAGAAAGCGTAAACACAGGATAACACAGGATGAAGACAAACAGACTGAAGAAATTGAACTGAGGAAATTGAGAACGTCTTCAATCAAAGTCTTCAAACACAGATATGAACAAGCATACAACACATTAATGAGGAAATGAAAGAGTTGAGGAAATAGAACCAGTAGGCTTGGTGAAGATAATGATTTGGTAGACCAGTTCCAACTGCTGTCTCAGTTGTACGTCTGGTTGGAGTGGCTAGGTATTTAAACCTGAGGACACACAGTCCCGGACACACAGTCCTCACCGTATTGTCCTTGAGCTAAGGTCACACAGACCTCGCCCAATCACTCGTGGTAAGTCTTCACGTGACTTCCAAACCTTCACAAACTCGGTCACTCGGCAATCCACAATTTCCTCTTGGATGCTCTAGACATTGACGCCTAACCGTCTGGAAGAAGCACAGTCTTCAAAGGTAACAAGCGTCGGATCCACGTAGGATCAATCTCTTCAGTGATGCTCAATCACTTTGGGTTTGTAGGTGTTTGGATTTGGGGTTTTCCTCAATTGATGATTTTCGCTCAAAGTCCTCGGAGGATGGGATGCTCTCAAATGACAAGTGTCAGTTTCTCTCGGAGCAGCCAACCAGCTAGTGGTTGTACGGGGCGGCTATTTATAGCCTAGGGAGCAGCCCAACATTATAAGACATAAATGCCCTTCAATGATATGACCGTTAGGTGGGTAGATATTTTGGGACAGCAGGCGCATAGCACAGCAACGGTCGGAAATTTGAGTATCAAATTCCTCAGGGCTATCATGTTCCTCACTGTGTAGGCAATCCGCACTGGCGAATTCCTAACTCCTCAGTCAGAACAAATTCCTCGGAGACCAGAAGAACTTCGTCTCTGTCACTGAAGAATATGACTGACCTGTATGAGATTTCCAATGGCTTCACTCGAAGGGATTGGTAGGTGTAGGATTTTGAGTTGAGCATCACATGGAAATTTTTCCTTAGTATTTCCTCGACCCCCTTTAACAGTACGGTGTTTCCTATGACTCAAGAAAGAGAAAATGAAACTACGAAAACAAAAGTCTTCACGCTTCATGTTCCTCAAATGAATACCAAGTCTTCAAGGTCACACCAATTTCTTCACTTTCAAAGTCTTCAGAAAGTCTTCAGAAATACCAAAGTCTTCAGTCGAAGAACTTCATTTTTAGGGGTCGACTTTCTCTGTAAATATCAAACTCCTCATAGACTTATAGACCTATGTACACTCATAAACACATTAGTCCCTTAACCTATAAGTCTTCAATACACCAAAATCACTAAGGGGCACTAGATGCACTTACAATCTCCCCCTTTTTGGTGATTGATGACAATATAGGTTAAGTTTTCAACAGGGATAAACATATGAAGTGTAAATACTGATATTGAGGAATTTGATTGCAAGATATAGAAGAACTCCCCCTGAAGATGTGCATAGTGAGGAATTTGCTTTTGAAGCAATGCACACTTGAAGAGTTGAATCATGGAGAGCTCCCCCTATATCTTGTAATTCATACACGCATTTGACAATATAATATGAAGAATTTGAAATGCATGATGAAATATGGTGACTGATGTAATTCAGCATGCGTGCAATAACATTAATGGGGAATAAGCATGCAGAAGAACATAGCAAAAGTATCAGGTCACCATAGAGTTTAAGTTTATAACTCGATCCAGCAAAGTCATCAGAAGAACGAGAGTTGTAACTTAGAAAAAAACGCCCATAAGATAGACCCGCTTGAAGACTAACTCAAATTTCTCCCCCTTTGTCATCAAATGACCAAAAGGGTCGAAAATGAGGACTAACACCCCCTGAAGAATATCAAGTTGATGAAGGAGCGTCATCGTTGTTGGGGTTGTTTGTCGATGTTTGGCCTGCCGCAGTGTCGTCCAAGTCTTCATGTTCATTAGTGTCACGTGATGAAGAATAGGAGCTGGCCACCAAGGAAGGAACCTTGACCTTCTTGTACTTCTTCGGAGGAGGTGCAACCCAGTCAAGATCTTCCTTGAGACCCATTTTCTTCAGATCTTCTTCACTATAGACTTGAGACAGAACAGCCCAGGTGCGGTAGAGGGTTTCATGAAGGTAGTAGTGGTTTTTCTTCACTGCATTGTGGGTAGCAGTCATGTTGTGAAGAATTGAACCAAACTGACGCTTGACCCATTTATGATTGCGATCAACCTTCTGATGAAGACTGAGGAGAAGCTCACGGTCAGTCATCACCCTGGGTGATGTGCCTTGAGGATTTTGCTTGGGTGCGTTGGCGGCAGAGTCATGGGTGGCAGAGTCATCATTGGTGGAGTAGGATGCAGCCTTGCGAAATTGTCCATCCAATGGACGAATGCCTTCATCAATTACAGCAGTAGCCTTGCCCTTTTCATCAGCTGAGGAATATGCCCGTTTGAGGACTTCAATCGGAGGCAAGTAGCTGCAATGGTTCAGTGTATCAGCTTTATAGTTGATTGAAGACCTTGTCCTGATGAATCTCATAATCCATGGTGCATAAGGCTTCAACTCAAATGGTGACATTGCCACATTGGCCAGAGTCCTCATGAAGAAATCATGGAAGTTGACGGGAACGCCATGAATGATATTGAAAAGCAGATTCTTCATGATGCCAACGACTTCTTCTTCATTTGAGTCGTGGCCCTTGATTGGACTCAATGTCTTCGACAGAATGCGATAGACAGTCCGAGGCACATACAGCAATTCCTTCACAAGGAATTTTGTTCTTGGGGCCTGACCTGGCTTCAAAGGCTTCATCAGCACTTGCATGTAGTGATCGGTAAGCTCAGGTTCATTGTAGACGCAGCAAGCACCTTCAAGGGGCGGACTGAGAGGCAAAGCACGAAGCAATTCAGTAGCTGGTGCTTTGTAGTGAGTGTTTTCAGATATCCAGTCCAGCACCCATGAATTCACATCTTCAGAATTTCCGGTGATGTGCAGCGTTGCATAAAATTGAAGAATAAGTTCTTCATTCCAATCACAGATGTCAGTGCAGAAATTTAACAATCCAGCATCGTGAAGAACACTTAGGACTGGCTCAAAGCACGGTAGAGATTCCATATCCACGTGAGGAATGTGCTCATGATCGAAGACTTTGTCTTTGTCGAACAGCACTAAGGAATAAAAATTTGCCTGGCTGGCAGTCCAGAAACGCCTCTTCCTTATGTGAGCAGAGTCATAAGGGTTGTACTCGGTGAAGAATACGTGCTCGCCGAAGAAATCATCAGCCTTGAATTTTTGCTTCCTTGAGAATGGATCCTTTGGCTTGGGCAGAGGAGTGTCAGTCAGTTGCATGATGACCTCGGGAATCGCAATCTCAGGTTCTTCAGGCTGAGGAATTTCTGGTTCCTCTTCAGTGGCAGCCTGGTTCTTCAATTCTTCATTCTCATTTTCTTCAGCACTAGCGGCTGGAATGTCTTCATGAGCTTCATCAGATCCCATTTGAACTGTAGTGACTGGGGACTGAGGAATTTGCTTTAGTGGAGTGAAGAGTGGAGAATTGGGGTGCTGACTTTCCCAAAAGTCATCATTCATCACAGGTGTGGTACAGCCAATGTCCACATCTTCATCTTCAATTTCTTCAACGCCAGCCTCTTCAGCTGTGAAATGAGGCATAGGCGAGGAAACAACTGGTGTTGAAGGGATTTGATCTGCTTCAATTTCTTCATCCATCTGCTCTGACGAAGCAGCAGAAGGATTTTCTTCATCAGATCCGCTAGGGATCTCATATTCTTCATCAAAAGGGATGATTTCCTTTGATGGCATGGAGGAAACTGGAACAACATCAATTGGATTTGCAAACAAACTGGTCAAAGGCTTCATCTTCTTCGGAGCTGAAGAATCTGAAGTAGCTGATGCTTTCCTTTTCTTCACAGCTGCACGCTCTGCAGCCTTGGTCTTCTTCACATATGATGCAGATGGAAGGATCGGAGTTGGGGTAGGCGCAGGAGGAGCAGAGGAATTTGGTTCAGTTTCTTCAGGAACAATTGATGCAGTTGCCCTGACCTCTTCATTTTCTTCAGGCGCACCACTAGTGGATGCCCTGGCAATTTCTTCAGCGGCTGGAATGCAGTCATCAGCCCTGGAACTCACATTTTCTTCAGCAGCCTGATTATCATCAGCGGTGCTGGCATGTTCTTCAGTTGGCTGAGCAGATGCATCAGCCTGAGGAATTTCCTGTTGCGTTGGGGCTGCAACATTGGTGGTGAACTTCTTAGTCAATTTAACAAACCTGACCTTGGCTCCTTTCCAATCAGCATAGTAAGCGTTGAAATCATCGCTGAGGACTTTGATTTCAGACTGGATCTTTACAAGTTCATCAGTTGTCATAGAGACAATGTTGTTCTTCAGGAACTTCTCCTTCCTGTACTGTGCTTTCTTGAGTTGCCTGGCCTTCTCATATTTCCATTTTTCTTCTTGGATGAAATGGGTCAGCATGTGACTTTGGCCAGGTGTCAACTTGAAATCAGGCATAGGAGTGTTTGGGTCCTTGTGCCAGAGGTCAATGTAGTCGAGGATCAACTTTGGATCCAAAAGCAGTGGCACATATGTGCCCTTGGCTCTAGCGGCCCTGACTTGCCTGTCTCTGATGATTTCAGCAAGTTCTTCATCATCAGCTTCGTCTTCTTCAGACGGCACTTGGAAGGCGACTTGCTTCTTGTGAGGACTTGGGCGAGAGCCTCGTTGAGTAGTGGTCTTTGTCTTCAGTAGAGAGGGTCCTGTTGAAGAATTTGGTGCAGCTGAGGAACTAGCTGAAGCTCCTGAGGCAATAGAGATGCCTGTAGTCCTTTGGCACGTGGTGAGATGCACAGGTGCTGAGGATTTTGTCGGAGCAGCTGAGGACTTTGGAGGAGCAGGAGCGGCTTGAGGAATTTGCCGTGAGGGCTTAGCTGAGGAAATTGGCCGTGAGGGCATTGAAGAAGAGGCACTTGGCTTGTGCGCAGGCTTCTTTGCCATGGATTTCTTCGACCTTACAGAGGCCTCAGCAGCAGCAGCAGTGGAATCTTTGTTGAATTTCCTCACTTCATCTTTTGCCTGTTTGGCCAACTTGGCCTGGCGCTTGGCCCATTCTTCAGGAAAATCCTCACCGCGCTTGATGCTAGTGCGATCTGCCTCTTGGCCAGGTGCCAATGGTGGTCTTGGGCATGGAGGAGTAATAGCGAATTTCTTCATGTATTTTGGAGTCAGATACCTGTACTCCCTCCACTCTTTTGCCCATCACCTTTCTATCCTCTGAATGCGCACCTTGCGCTGATTTTTATCTTCCTCAGGGGATGTGCAGTACCCAGCATAAATGTCCTCAGGGATTTCAAAGGCAGTATTGACCTCAGGCCTCTTTCCTCCTTTCTGTGGCTTCTTTCCATCAGCCATTTTCTTCAGTTGAAGAATTTGAACAATTGAACTCTCTGAAGAAGTATGCAACTTTTCTTCAAGGAACGCTGCAAATGAGTTAAGTTGATGAGAACCTAGTGATTCAACAGCGGACATGAGTACCTGTGAACAGAGTATAGTTGCGAGGAATTTGGAGAGGTCATATGCGTTCTCAGAAGGTTTTTCAAAAAGAACAAGTTTGAGGAATTTGACCAGATGAGTCTTGAAGAATTTCACTAAGCGTTCTTTGTCTTAGGTTCCAGAGTTGTATAGATCGAAGATCCACACAATTGAGGAATCTTGAAGAAAAATGATACTTAGAGAAACAAATCAAGAACAGATGATATGTGAGGTGTTTAGTGTGTGAGGATTTGAAGAAAAACACCTCTGAAGATTTTGTAGTAAACATTTGAATCAAAGAGGGCAGTAAAAGTAACTTTTAATTACCCTGAACGAAGAACACGATGAACTGGGATGTGGAGAAGTGAAGCTCGTCTGTGCAGATCTTCCACGCCCTAACTTGGCGGAGGAAGACGGCTACGGCGGCGACGGAGTTAAGATTTCCGCGGCCGGCGCGAGTTCGGCGGCAACGAGGTCGAGGCAGTGAAGCTCTTCCTCACCGGCGACGATCATGTAGCGGCGGCGCTAGGGTTTGAGAAGCTCGAGCTGGAGAGAGGTCGAGCGGAGTAAAAGAAGTGAGGAAGGGAAGAGGGGTTATTTATAGCCACAGTGAAAAACTGTTCGCCCAAAGATTTTGGATGAACGTGCCCCTGACCCTTCTCATTCGCTTGACATGTGTCACCCACGTACAGAGAAGTGGAGATCGTGTTAGATAGTGGGTGAATAGAGAAGTATATCGTGGGAAGCGGAACGGTTTGAGCGGCAAAGCCGAAAATTTGGATAGGATAAGTTAAAAGTTCCGTTCGCAAATTCTTCAGCTGACAAGGACACAGTGAAGATTTTGAACGAGTTTCAAATAGAACGCACATGAGGAATTTGTGAATAGATTGGGTTGAGTATAGCATAGAGGGGGAAGGGTCCGATCACATTCACTTAGCAGAAAAACTAACTTGAAGAATTAGCCATAAGTGAATGCTGTAGAGGACATAAACTCATATATATATAGCCAATGAAGAAAAACGACGGAAACAGTGAAGATTTTGCAAAGTTGAAGAATATGAACAACTGAGGAATTTCAAAACTGAGGAAAAATTCAAATTGAAGATTTTCAACTTTTGTGGTGGCGTGACCCACCGTATAAGAATGATGATTTCAGACACCGCATACAATTGTCGTAGGGTTCTGAGAATCAAATTCTTCATTAATTTCTTCACACTTAGTGTTATTCTTCATTGATTGAAGAAAAACGTTTCTTCATGTGTTGCACATCTAAGTCATCAATTTTGCATAAGTGTTAGGATGAGTGTCCTTTTCAAAGAACATTCGAAGATTCTAAAATATTTAGCTCACACCGCAACTTGCTAAATCTCTTCTCATCCAAGGGCTTAGTGAAGATATCGGCTAGCTGTTCTTCAATCTTCACATGCTCAATAGAAATGTCGCCCTTCAACACATGATCGTGAAGAAAATGATGACAGATCTGAATGTGCTTTGTCTCCGAGTGCTGAACTGGGTTGTGAGCAATCTTTATGGCACTCTCATTGTCACAGAAGAGAGGCACATTCTTCACGTTGACGCCGTAGTCCTTGAGAGTTTGCTTCATCCACAGCAATTGAGCACAGCAAGAACCAGCAGCAATGTACTCAGCTTCAGCAGTAGACAGTGATACGCAGTTCTGCTTCTTCGAGGACCAACAGACCAAAGATCGTCCGAGGAAATGACATGTACCAGATGTTGACTTGCGATCCACATGATCACCAGCATAGTCAGAGTCAGAATATCCAATGAGATCAAAAGCCGAGCCCTTGGGGTACCATAATCCAAGTGTTGGTGTGTGAGCTAGATATCGAAGAATATGTTTCACAGCCTTATGGTGTGATTCCTTCGGTGTAGCTTGAAATCGGGCACACATGCAAACACTAAGCATAATATCTGGCCTAGATACACATAAATACAATAAAGAACCAATCATGGAGCGGTATACCTTTTGATTGAAGTCAATACCATTTTCATCAGTGCACAGATGGCCATTTGTGGGCATAGGAATTTTGACGCCTTTGCAATCTTGCATGCCGAATTTCCTCAGTACATCCTTGAGGTATTTCTCCTGAGATATGAATATGCCATTGCTCTGTTGACGAATTTGAAGACCTAAGAAGAATTTCAACTCTCCCATCATAGACATTTGATATTCTTCACTCATCATATAGGCAAATTCATCACTATAACGTTGGTCAGTACAGCCAAAGATGATATCATCAACATATATTTGGCATACAAACAATTCTTCATCATATGATTTAGTGAAAAGAGTAGGGTCGAGTGAACCGGGTTTGAAGCCTTTCTTCATGAGGAATTCCTTCAAAGTATCATACCACGCCCGAGGGGCCTGCTTGAAGCCATAGAGGGCCTTATTTAGTCTGAAGACTTTGTCAGGATGCTTAGGATCTTCAAAACTTGGGGGTTGAGCAACATATACTTCTTCCTCAAGCTTACCATTGAGGAATGCACTTTTCACATCCATTTGATATAAAGTGATATCATGATGGTTAGCATAAGCAAGTAATATGCGAATAGCTTCAAGTCTAGCAACAGGTGCAAAAGTTTCATTGAAATCAATTCCTTCAACCTGTGTATAGCCTTGAGCTACTAACCGTGCCTTATTCCTCACCACAAGGCCATTTTCATCTTGCTTGTTGCGGTAGATCCACTTTGTGCCAATGATATTGTGTTTGCGAGGATCTGGACGATTGACCAGTTCCCAAACGTTGTTGAGCTCGAACTGATGTAATTCCTCTTGCATGGCCTGAATCCACTCAGGCTCCAGAAATGCTTCATCTACCTTAGTGGGCTCTGTGATAGAGACAAAAGCATAGTGCCCACAAAAGTTAGATAAATGTGAAGCTTTTGAGCGTGTGAGAGGACCTGGTGCTTCAGTGTCATCGATGATCTTTTCAACTTGCACTTCTTTTGCAACGCGAGGATGAGTAGGTTGTCGTCGAGGAATTTGATCAGCATTTTCTTCAGCACCATTTTCTTCAGCATTTTCTTCAGGTGCGTTAGCTCGATGTTCTTCATGTTCTGGAATGAATTCTTCAGCAGATTCTTCGGTAGGAATGACATCCTCAGTAGCCTTGAACTTGATAGTTTCCTCAGGTGATGGTTCATCTATCACAGAGGGTAGGTGCTCTCTTTGCGAGCCATTAGTTTCATTGAACCGCACATCTACAGTTTCAACAACCTTGTGAAGAACGGTGTTGAAGACTCTGTAGGTGTGCGAGTCCTTTCCGTAACCAAGCATAAAACCTTCATGTGCCTTCGGTGCAAATTTAGCATTGTGATGAGGATCTCTAATCCAACATTTAGCACCGAAGACTTTGAAATAACTCACATTGGGTTTCTTGTCAGTGAGGAGTTCATAGGCGGTCTTCTTGAAGAATTTGTGAAGATATACCCCGTTGATGATGTGGCACGCAGTATAAATTGCCTCAATCCAGAAGTGACGAGGCGTCTTGTACTCATCAAGCATAGTGCGAGCCATCTCAACAAGAGTTCTGTTCTTGCGCTCCACGACGCCATTCTGCTGAGGAGTATAAGGAGCAGATAACTCATGAGTAATACCAAGTTCATCAAGATAGTCATCAAGACCAGAATTCTTGAACTCAGTTCCATTGTCACTTCTGATGTGCTTGATCTTCACACCAAAGTTGGTTGAAGCCCTCGAGGAAAATCGTTTGAAGACTTCCTGCACTTCATGTTTGTAAGTAACAATGTGTACCCATGTGTAACGAGAGTAATCATCAACAATAACAAGCCCATAGAGAGATGCGTCATTCGTGACAGCTGAGTAATGGTTAGGACCAAAGAGGTCCATGTGAAGCAATTCGAATGGTCGAGTAGTGGTCATGATAGTCTTCGTTGGATGCTTAGCCTTGGTCATCTTTCCAGCTTCACAAGCTCCACACAAGTGATCCTTGAGGAATTTGACATTCTCAATGCCAATGACATGCTTCTTCTTTGCAAGCGTGTGCAAATTCCTCATGCCTGCATGACCAAGTTGTCGATGCCATAGCCAACCTTCTGAAGCTTTTGCGAGTAGGCACACGGCCGATTGCGGTCCTGTAGAGAAATCAACAATATACAAGTCTCCTCTCCTAAAGCCTTCGAAGACTTTGGAATTGTCAGCTTCCATAACCACAACACAACGATACTTGCCAAAGACAACTACCATATCAAGATCACAAAGCATTGAGACAGACATGAGGTTGTATCCTAAGGACTTGACAAGCATGACTTTGTCCATGTGTCGATCCTTTGTGATCGCAACCTTACCTAGACCCAATACCTGACTTTTGCCTTTGTCAGCGAAGATGATATGCTTCAGATGCGATGGTGATAAGGGAGCATCAATCAATAGATTCTTGTCACCAGTCATGTGATTTGTACATCCACTATCAAGGACCCACTCAGTGGCTTTGGGTTGATCATCCTGCAGATGAATTAGTGCAGCTTACGAACTTCATATACTTCATCAGTGAAGAATATGACATCACAATTCATCAGACCAATTTCATCAAGCAATGCAATAGTTAAAACAGTATGAGGACGTGAGAAATGAAAGTTCATTTCTTCATGATTAGCATGCGTCCTTTCAGGCACTCTTCAGGTCTCCAGCAAATTCTTCAGGCGTTTGAGCACGTCTGGAGACCTGACCCTGCAGAAGATATTAGTTCTTTTCTTCACCACCCACATCTGAAGGGGTGGCAAAGAGTTCATCACTCTGCGAGCTCCATACGAAAAAGGTGGCATAGAAGCTAATCCATTTCGTTTCACATAAGAGAGGTTAGGGTAAGCATATGAATAAGCAGAGAAATTCTTCGAGGACTTATGAACATAATGATTAGAAGAATAATGCTCATATTCATAGCCCTTGGCTCTTCCCTGCGAAACAGAGTTGTTAGCACGATGATGTTCATATGAGGACTTTGATCCTCTTGAGGAATATGATCCATGTGAGGAATTTGGTCCGTATGAGGACTTGGATCCATATGAAGAATTTGATCTGGGGTTCCTAATCTTCACAGGTGGTGTCATGAGGACATTCACCTGAAAACTTTCAAGGCACCTTTTGGGAACCCAGATTTTCTTCATAGGGGAACTGTTCCTGCAGTTAGTGCCAACATATCTAGCAAATACTTCACCATTCTGAGTTTTAAACAGTTTGTAGTTGGAGTCAAATGACTCATCAGAAGAATGAGAAGATTCACATGTAAAGCCAGATAAATTAGATGGATCAACTGGAGGTCCCTTTGCAGCAACCCATGAGGTTTTGGGGTACTGCTCAGGCTTCCAATATGTACCATCAGCACGTTGAGTTTCCTCTCAAAGGCAATACCCTCTTTCCTAGGGTTCCTGTTGAGGATCTGCTTTTTATGCACATCACAAAGAGTCTGATGCCCTTTGAGGCATTTGTACATGTCTGTCATGTACAATTCCTTCAGCCCTGCATCGTTAGTGATACTAGCAATGTCCTCAGATGAGGAATTAATGATAGCAGAGACAGTTGAGGAATTTGTAGCATTAGAAGCATTTGAACATTCAGGTGAAGAATTAGCAGATTCACGTTCAATGCATTTCAAACATGGAGGAACAAATTCTTCCTGAGCAGCGCTGATTTGTTGAGCAAGTAATGAATCGCGCTCCTTCTGAAGATCTTCATAACTCACTTTTAGCTTCTCAAGATCTTGCTTTCTTTGAAGAAATTCATAAGAGAGCTTCTCATGATCAGACAAGAGAGTGTTATGATGACCTTGAAGGTTGTCAAACCTAGTCTGAAGTCTCTGAAGATTTTCAGTCAAGGTTTTAGTGCGATCCATTTCTTCACCCAACATATCATCACTTTTGTCTAGCATGTTTTGAACCTTTTCAAGGGCCCTTTGTTGTTTCACAGCAATCTTAGCAAGTTTAGAATAGCTGGGCTTAAGGTTTTCATCAGATTCATTTTCACTTGATTCAGATGAGGAATATTTGAGTACTTTGGCACCCTTTGCCATGAAGCAGTAGGTGGGAGCGTAGTCATCATTGCCTTCATCAGCCTTGTTGGTGAGGTCATTTTCTTCAGTGTTGAAGATAGACTTGCTGACGAATGCAGTAGCGAGGGCTAGGCTCGCCACACCGGATTCGGAATCCTCAGATGCCTCCTCTTCCGCATTTTCTTCAGATTCAGCCTCAGAGTCCATTTCTTTGCCAATGAATGCCCGAGCCTTTTTGGAGCTGCTCTTCTTGTGAGATGAAGACTTTGAGGATTTCTTCTTTTTTTCATCATCAGAACTGTAATCCTTGTATTTCTTCTTCTTTGATTCCTTTTCCCACTGAGGACAATCTTGAATGTAGTGTCCTGGTTTCTTGCATTTGTGACAAAGCCTCTTCTTGTAGTCACTGGATGAGGAATCATTGCTCCTTGAGGGTCTTCCAAAGCGACCACGTCTTGAGAACTTCTGGAATTTCTTCACTAGCAGTGCTAGATCATGGCTCAGTTCTTCAGGGTCACCAAGGCTGCTGCCAGAGTCTTCATCATCAGACTCAGAAACTGCCTTGGCCTTCAGTGCACGTGATTTGCCATAGCTTGAACCATATAGATCTCTCTTTTCAGCAAGCTGGAACTCATGAGTGTTTAGCCTTTCGAGGATTAGCACGTTCTTGTACCATCAATGCCAGAGTATCAAATGAAGAATCAAGCGATCTCAACAATTTCTTCACCACCTCATGGTCGGTGATGTCAGTGGCACCAAGTGTTTGAAGCTCATTTGAGATGTCAATGAGGCGATCGAAGGTTTGTTGAACATTTTCATTGTCGTGTCTTTTGAAGCGGTTGAAGAGATTGCGAAGAACATCAACTCGAGAGTCATGCTGAGTTGAGACTCCTTCATTCACTTTGGACAGCCTATCCCAGATAAGCTTAGCAGTTTCCAAAGCACTCACTCTTCCATACTGTCCTTTGCTCAGATGGCCACATATGATATTCTTCCCTTGAGAATCGAGTTGCTTGAATCTCTTCACATCGGCTGCGTTCAGTGAGGGTGAGACAGAGGGAACACCATTTTCCACAACATACCAGAGATCATTATCAATTGCCTCAAGATGCATTCGCATCTTATTCTTCCAGTAGGGGTAGTCTGTCCCATCGAAGGTAGGACACCCAGCAGAGACCTTGATCATACCTGCGGTCGACATAACTAAAACTCCAGGCAGTTAAACCAAAATTAAACAGAACAAGGGAGTACCTTGCTCTGATACCAATTGAAAGTGCGTTATATCGACTAGAGGGGGGGTGAATAGGCGATTTTTATGAATTCTTCACTGAGGAATTTGTGGGTGAGGAAATTCCTTAGCGAAGAACTACTTGCAGCGGAATAAGTACTCAAAAGTATGCATAGCAGAACACAAGCATAGTCATCATGATGAAATGAAGACAAGCACAGAGTACAGAAAGCGTAAACACAGGATAACACAGGATGAAGACAAACAGACTGAAGAAATTGAACTGAGGAAATTGAGAAAGTCTTCAGTCAAAGTCTTCAAACGCATATATGAACAAGCATACAACACAGTAATGAGGAAATGAAAGAGTTGAGGAAATAGAACCAGTAGGCTTGGTGAAGACAATGATTTGGTAGACCAGTTCCAACTGCTGTCTCAGTTGTACGTTTGGTTGGAGCGGCTAGGTATTTAAACCTGAGGGCACACAGTCCTCACCGTATTCTCCTTGAGCTAAGGTCACACAGACCTCGCCCAATCACTCGTGGTAAGTCTTCACGTGACTTCCAAACCTTCACAAACTCGGTCACTCGGGAATCCACAATTTCCTCTTGGATGCTCTAGACCTTGATGCCTAACCGTCTGGAAGAAGCACAGTCTTCAAAGGTAACAAGTGTTGGATCCACGCAGGATCAATCTCTTCAGTGATGCTCAATCACTTTGGGTTTGTAGGTGTTTGGGTTTGGGGTTTTCCTCACTTGATGATTTTCGCTCAAAGTCCTCGGAGGATGGGATGCTCTCAAATGACAAGTGTCAGTTTCTCTCGGAGCAGCCAACCAGCTAGTGGTTGTAGGGGGGCGGCTATTTATAGCCTAGGGAGCAGCCCGACATGATAAGACATAAATGCCCTTCAATGATATGACCGTTAGGTGGGTAGATATTTTGGGACAGCTGGCGCATAGCACAACAACGGTCGGAAATTTGAGTATCAAATTCCTCAGGGCTATCATGTTCCTCACTGTGTAGGCAATCCGCACTGGCGAATTCCTAACTCCTCAGTCAGAACAAATTCCTCAGAGACCAGAAGAACTTCGTCTCTGTCACTGAAGAATATGACTGAACTGTATGAGATTTCCAATGGCTTCACTCGAAGGGATTGGTAGGTGTAGGATTTTGAGTTGAGCATCACATGGAAATTTTTCCTTAGTATTTCCTCAACCCCCTTTAACAGTACGGTGTTTCCTATGACTCAAGAAAGAGAAAATGAAACTACGAAAACAAAAGTCTTCACGCTTCATGTTCCTCAAATGAATACCAAGTCTTCAAGGTCACACCAATTTCTTCACTTTCAAAGTCTTCAGAAATACCAAAGTCTTCAGTCGAAGAACTTCATTTTTAGGGGTCGACTTTCTCTGTAAATATCAAACTCCTCATAGACTTATAGACCTGTGTACACTCATAAACACATTAGTCCCTTAACCTATAAGTCTTCAATACACCAAAATCACTAAGGGGCACTAGATGCACTTACAAAGGAAGTGCCTCCTTATTACGCGCAAAATAATTATTCCCCCACCTGACAGCGGGGACCCACCGGACGGACCACCATATTTCGTGAAAAAAACATTTCCCCCTGACTGCTGGGACCCACCAGCTACATCTTCGCACCCAAGGAAGTGCGTCTGGGCAAAAAAAATGATTCACCCCCTGACTGCTGGGACCCACCAGCTACATCTTCGCAGGCAAGGAAGTGCCTGACAGTCGGGACCCACCTGGTCGAAGCGTACGTAGCGTTGTCATTCTGGTCGCGGACGTGTAAATACATACTGGTCGTTGTAGAGGCGCACACGTGTCGCAGTAGAGGCACGCACGTAGCATGTACACGTACGTACAGCGGCCAGGGTGCAAGAAAGAAAATACGGCCACGTCCGTACATACGCGTAGGGTCTCGAACGCCTACTCGCGCATACGTACAGCCAGGGCTCGTGTACATGGCTGGGTCGGAACGGAGAAACAACGTCGGCGTCGTGTTCATGGGGAGCCAACCGGCTGGGTCGGAACGGAATGCGTCATCGTGTTCATCGGGAGGGCTTGGACGGAACAGCCGATGGAAACAAGGCCTGGCGTACCGCAAAACGGAGGAAACGGCCTTGTGTTCGACCGACCACGTTCGAAACGGGATCCTATTCATCGGGAGGGGTCTGGCGTACCGCAAAACGGAGGAAACAGACCTCCTACGGTCGAAACGGGGGTCTTGTTGATCGGGAGGGGTGTGGTGTACCGCAAAACGGAGGAAACGGACTTGTGTTGGAGCGCTACGGTCGAAACGGGGGTCCTGTTCATCGGGAGGGGTGTGGCGTACCGCAAAACGGGACTCCACGGGATACTGTTCATCTCCACCGTCGACCCCCTCCAGCCTCCACGGGCTACTGTTCATCCATCGTCGACCTCCTCCAGCCTCCACCTACGACTGTTCATCTAGCCTCCACCGCGCGCTACTCCACCGGCTACTGTTCAACCAGCCCTCTCCACGGGCTCCTATTCAACCACCCCTCCATGGGCTCCTGTTCATCTAGCCCTCCACCGTCTACTGTTCATCCTGCCCTCCACGGGGTGGTCCTGTTCATCCAGCCCCGGCCGGCTCGAACGATCGGGGTCCTATTCATCCAGAGGCAACGCCATGGGGTCCTGTTCATCCACCCCCACCGGGACTGTTCATCCAAACCCCCCAGCAACGCTCACTGTTCATCCAGAGGCAGCATCGATCGGCTTCAGTTAGCAGAAGTAGCGAAGGAATCGCTCGATCGGGTTCAATTAACAGCCATCGATCGATCGCTCGGGTTCAGTAACGCGTAGCCTGCAGTGCAATCGCTCGGGTTCAGTTAGAGCCCAACGCCTCGCACACACGCGTGTACGTATGAGAAAAACGCGCATCGCTCGGCCCCCAACCACCCATCGTAACCGGGGACTCCCCGATATTTTCTGTGCCCTCGCTTCTACCATGGTTTTTTCCGTCATGGACGGCCCAAAGAATGTCATGCACCTGCGTCTCCAGCCCGCCCAGGACGAAAAGCCCATTTTCTGTCATGATTTTTTGTCATATAAGTAGGACCCCACCACATCGATGATGATACCGGGTTTTGTCACAATTATCGTCATAGAAGTGTCATAAGTATGACAGAAAAGATTTTCGTTCGGCCCAAAATGTCACGGATGTGTCTTTTTTTATAGTGAAGGGAGTGTGCGATGATGATCTTATCATCCTTGGAATCATTTCCAACACACATCGTCACCTCGCCCTTAACTAGTCTCTGTTTATTTTCAACTCTTGTTTCGAGTTACTACTCTTAGCAACTGAACTAGTATCAAATACCGAGGGGTTGCTATAAACACTAGTAAAGTACACATCAATAACATGTATATCAAATATACCTTTGTTCACTTTGCCATCCTTTTTATCCGCCAAGTATCTAGGGGCAGTTCCACTTCCAGTGACCATTTCCTTTGCAGTAGAAGCACTCAGTTTCAGGCTTGAGTCTAGCTTTGGGTTTCTTCACGGGAGTGACAACTTGTTTGCCATTCTTTCTTGAAGTTCCCTTTCTATTCCTTTGCCCTTTTCTTGAAACTAGTGGTCTTGTAAACCATCAACATTTGATGCTCTTTCCTAATTTCTACCTTCGTCGATTTCAGCATCGCGAAGAGCTCGGGAATTACTTTCGTCATCCCTTGCATATTATAGTTCATTACGAAGTTCTAGTAACTTGGTAATAGTGACTAGAGAACTTTGTCAATTACTATCTTATCTGGAAGATTAACTCCCACTTGATTCAAGCAATTGTAGTACCCAGACAATCTGAGCACATGCTCACCGGTTGAGCTATTCTCCTCCATCTTGTAGGCAAAGTACTGTCAGAGGTCTCATACCTCTCGACACGGGCATGAGTATGAAATACCAATTTCAACTCTTGGAACATCTTATATGCTCTGTGGCGTTCAAAACATTTTTGTAGTCCCGGTTCTAAGTCGTAAAGCATGGTGCACTTGAACTATCAAGTAGTCATCATACCGAGCTTTGTCAAATGTTCATAACGTCTGCATCTGCTCCTGCAATAGGTCTGTCACCTAGCGGTGCATCAAGGACATAATTCATCTGTGCAATAATGAGGATGATCCTCAGATCGCGGACCAAGTCCGCATCATTGCTACTATCATGTTTCAACATAGTTTTTCTCTAGGAACATATCAAAATAAACAGGGAGCTACATCGCGAGCTATTGATCTACAACATAGTTATGCAAACACTATCAGGACTAAGTTCATGATAAATTAAAGTTCAATTAATCATATTACTTAAGAACTCCCACTTAGATAGACATCCCTCTAATCATCTAAGTGATCACGTGATCCATATCAACTAAACCATGTCCGATCATCACGTGAGATGGAGTAGTTTTCAATGGTGAACATCACTATGTTGATCATATCTAATATATGATTCACGCTCGACCTTTCGGTCTCAGTGTTCCGAGGCCATATCTACATATGCTAGGCTAGTCAAGTTTAACCCGAGTATTCTGCGTGTGCAAAACTGGCTTGCACCCGCTGTATGTGAACGTAGAGCTTATTGTCGGGGATCGTTGCAGAAATTAAAAAATTTCTACGCATCACCAAGATCAATCTATGGAGAGACTAGCAACGAGTGAGAGGGGAGTGCATCTTCAAACCCTTGAAGATCGCGACGCGGAAGCGTTACAAGAACGCAGATGAAGGAGTCGTACTCGCAGTGATTCAGATCGCGGTTGATTCCGATCTAAGCGCCGAACAACGGCGCCTCCACGTTCAACACACGTACATCCCGGGGACGTCTCCTCCTTCTTGATCCAGCAAGGGGGAAGGAGAAGTTGGGGAAGAGCTCCGGCAGCACGACGGCGTGTTAGTGGAGCTTGCAGTTCTCTGGCAGGGCTTCGCCAAGCACTACTACTACTACGGAGGTGTTGGGGAGGGAGAGGGCTGCGCCAGGGAAGGGGTGCAGTAGCCCTCCCACCTCCCATCTATTTATAGGGGCAAGGGAGAGGGGGGCCGGACCCCTCCAGATGGATCTAGAGGGGGGGGCGGCCAAGGGGGGAGGCTTGCCCCCCAAGCCAAGGGGGGGCGCCCCCTTTAGGGTTTTCCCAACCCTAGGCACATGGGCCCTAGGGGATTTTGGTGCCCAGCCCACCTAGGGGCTGGTTCCCCTCCATATTCAGCCCATAGGGCCCTTCGGGGCAGGTGGACCCTCCCGGTGGACCCCCGGAACCCTTTCGGTGGTCCCGATACAATACCGATAAACCCCGAACACTTCCAGCGACCGAATAAGGACTTCCCATATTTAAATCTTTATACTCGGACCATTCCGGAGCTCCTCGTGACGTCCGTGATCTCATCCGGGACTCCGAACAACATTCGGTAACCGCATACTAATTCCTATAACAACTCTAGCGTCACCGAACCTTAAGTGTGTAGACCCTACGGGTTCGGGAATCATGCAGACATGACCGAGACATCTCTCCGGCCAATAACCAACAGCGGGATCTGGATACCCATGTTGGTTCCCACATGTTCCACGATGATCTCATCGGATGAACCACGATGTCGGGGATTCAATCAATCCCGTATACAATTCCCTTTGTCAATCGGTATGTTACTTGCCCGAGATTCGATCGTCGGTATCCCAATACCTCGTTCAATCTCGTTACCGGCAAGTCACTTTACTCGTTCCGTAATGCATGATCCCGTGACTAACTGCTTAGTCACATTGAGCTCATTATGATGATGCATTACCGAGTGGGCCCAGAGATACCTCTCCGTCATACGGAGTGACAAATCCCAGTCTCGATTCGTGCCAACCCAACAGACACTTTCGGAGATACCTGTAGTGTACCTTTATAGCCACCCAGTTACGTTGTGACGTTTGGTACACCCAAAGCATTCCTACGGTATCCGGGAGTTGCACAATCTCATGGTCTAAGGAAACGATACTTGACATTAGAAAAGCTTTAGCAGACGAACTACACGATCTTGTGCTATGCTTAGGATTGGGTCTTGTCCATCACATCATTCTCCTAATGATGTGATCCCGTTATCAACGACATCCAATGTCCATGGTCAGGAAACCGTAACCATCTATTGATCAACGAGCTAGTCAACTAGAGGCTCACTAGGGACATGTTGTGGTCTATGTATTCACACATGTATTACGATTTCCGGATAACACAATTATAGCATGAACAATAGACAATTATCATGAACAAGGAAATATAATAATAACCATTTTATTATTGCCTCTAGGGCATATTTCCAACAGTCTCCCACTTGCACTAGAGTCAATAATCTAGTTACATTGTGATGAATCGAACACCCATAGAGTTCTGGTGTTGATCATGTTTTGCTCGTGGAAGAGGTTTAGTCAACGGATCTGCGACATTCAGGTCCGTATGCACTTTACAAATATCTATGTCTCCATCTTGAACATTTTCACGAATGGAGTTGAAGCGACGCTTGATATGCCTGGTCTTCTTGTGAAACCTGGGCTCCTTGGCAAGGGCAATAGCTCCAGTGTTGTCACAGAAGAGAGTCATCGGGCCCGACGCATTGGGAATAACTCCTAGGTCGGTAATGAACTCCTTCATCCAGATTGCTTCATGTGCTGCCTCCGAGGCTGCCATGTACTCCGCTTCACATGTAGATCCCGCCACGACGCTTTGCTTGCAACTGCACCAGCTGACTGCCCCACCATTCAAAATATACACGTATCCGGTTTGTGACTTGGAGTCATCCAGATCTGTGTCGAAGCTAGCATCGACGTAACCCTTTACGACGAGCTCTTCGTCACCTCCATAAACGAGAAACATATTCTTAGTCCTTTTCAGGTACTTCGGGATATTCTTGACCGTTGTCCAGTGTTCCATGCCGGGATTACTTTGGTACCTTCCTACCAAACTTACGGCAAGGTTCACATCAGGTCTGGTACACAGCATGGCATACATAATAGACCCTATGGCCGAGGCATAGGGGATGACACTCATCTTTTCTCTATCTTCTGCCGTGGTCGGGCATTGAGCCGTGCTCAATCTCACACCTTGCAATACAGGCAAGAACCCCTTCTTGGACTGATCCGTATTGAACTTCTTCAATATCTTGTCAAGGTATGTGCTTTGTGAAAGACCAATGAGGCGTCTCGATCTATCTCTATAGATCTTGATGCCTAATATGTAAGCAGCTTCTCCAAGGTCCTTCATTGAAAAACACTTATTCAAGTAGGCCTTTATGCTTTCCAAGAATTCTATATCATTTCCCATCAATAGTATGTCATCCACATATAATATGAGAAATGCTACAGAGCTCCCACTCACTTTTTTGTAAACACTGGCTTCTCCATAAGTCTGTGTAAACCCAAACGCTTTGAACATCTCATCAAAGCAAATGTTCCAACTCCGAGATGCTTGCACCAACCCATAGATTGAGTGCTGGAGCTTGCATACCTTGTCAGCATTCTTAGGATCGATAAAACCTTCCGGCTGCATCATATACAATTCTTCCTTAAGGAAACCATTAAGGAATGCCGTTTTGACGTCCATTTGCCATATCTCATAATCATAGAATGCGGCAATTGCTAACATGATTCGGACGGACTTCAGCTTCGCTACGGGTGAGAAGGTCTCATCGTAGTCAACCCCTTGAACTTGTCGATAACCCTTAGCGACAAGCCGAGCCTTATAGATGGTCACATTACCATCCGCGTCTGTCTTCTTCTTAAAGATCCATTTATTTCTATGGCTCGCCGATCATCGGGCAAGTCAGTCAAAGTCCATACTTCGTTTTCATACATGGATCCTATCTCGGATTTCATGGCTTCAAGCCATTTGTTGGAATCCGGGCCCGCCATCGCTTCTTCATAGTTCGAAGGTTCACCATTGTCTAACAACATGATTTCCAGGACAGGGTTGCCGTACCACTCTGGTGCGGAACGTGTCCTTGTGGACCTACGAAGTTCAGTAGCAACTTGATCCGAAGTTTCATGATCATCATCATTAACTTCTCTAGTCGGTGCAGGCACCACAGAAACATCTTCCTGAGCTGCGCTACTCTCCGGTTCAAGAGGCAATACCTCATCAAGTTCTACTTTCCTCCCACTTACTTCTTTCGAGAGAAACTCTTTCTCCAGAAAGGATCCATTCTTGGCAACAAAGACCTTGCCTTCGGATCTGAGGTAGAAGGTATACCCAATAGTTTCCTTAGGGTATCCTATGAAGACGCATTTTTCCGATTTGGGTTCGAGCTTTTCAGGTTGAAGTTTCTTGACATAAGCATCGCATCCCCAAACTTTTAGAAACGACAGCTTAGGTTTCTTCCCAAACCACAATTCATACGGTGTCGTCTCAACGGATTTCGACGGAGCCCTATTTAAAGTGAATGCGGCAGTCTCTAAAGCATAACCCCAAAATGATAGCGGTAGATCGGTAAGAGACATCATAGATCGCACCATGTCCAACAGAGTACGATTACGACGTTCGGACACACCATTACGCTGAGGTGTTCCAGGCGGCGTGAGTTGTGAAACGATTCCACATTTCCTTAAGTGCGTGCAAAATTCGTGACTCAAATATTCCCCTCCACGATCTGATCGTAAGAACTTTATTTTCCTGTCACGTTGATTCTCAACCTCACTCTGAAATTCCTTGAACTTTTCAAAGGTCTCAGACTTGTGTTTCATTAAGTAGACATACCCATATCTACTTAAGTCATCAGTGAGGGTGAGAACATAACGATAACCACCGCGAGCCTCAACGCTCATTGGACCGCACACATCAGTATGTATGATTTCCAATAAGTTGGTTGCTCGCTCCATTGTTCCGGAGAACGGAGTCTTGGTCATTTTGCCCATGAGGCATGGTTCGCACGTGTCAAATGATTCATAATCAAGAGACTCCAAAAGTCCATCTGCATGGAGTTTCTTCATGCGTTTGACACCAATGTGACCAAGGCGGCAGTGCCACAAGTATGTGGGACTATCATTATCAACCTTACATCTTTTGGCATTCACACTATGAATATGTGTAACATCACGTTCGAGATTCAATAAGAATAAACCATTGACCAGCGGGGCATGACCATAAAACATATCTCTCATATAAATAGAACAACCATTATTCTCAGATTTAAATGAGTAGCCATCTCGCATTAAACGAGATCCAGATACAATGTTCATGCTCAAAGCTGGCACTAAATAACAATTATTGAGGTTTAAAACTAATCCCGTAGGTAAATGTAGAGGTAGCGTGCCGACGGCGATCACATCGACCTTGGAACCATTCCCGACGCGCATCGTCACCTCGTCCTTCGCCAGTCTCCGCTTATTCCGCAGCTCCTGTTTTGAGTTACAAATATGAGCAACCGCACCGGTATCAAATACCCAGGAGCTACTACGAGTGCTGGTAAGGTACACATCAATAACATGTATATCATATATACCTTTGGTATTGCCGGCCTTCTTATCCGCTAAGTACTTGGGGCAGTTCCGCTTCCAGTGACCGTTTCCCTTGCAATAAAAGCACTCAGTCTCAGGCTTGGGTCCATGCTTTGGCTTCTTCCCGGCAACTGGCTTACCGGGCGCGGCAACTCCCTTGCCGTCCTTCTTGAAGTTCTTCTTACCCTTGCCTTTCTTGAAACTAGTGGTTTTATTGACCATCAACACTTGATGTTCCTTTTTGATCTCCACCTCCGCTGATTTCAGCATTGAATATACCTCAGGAATGGTTTTCTCCATCCCCTGCATATTGAAATTCATCACAAAGCTCTTGTAGCTAGGTGGGAGCGACTGAAGGATTCTGTCAACGACCGCGTCATCCGGGAGATTAACTCCCAGCTGAGACAAGCGGTTGTGCAACCCAGACATTTTGAGTATGTGCTCGCTGACAGAACTATTCTCCTCCATCTTACAACTGTAGAACTTGTCGGAGACTTCATATCTCTCGACCCGGGCATGAGCTTGGAAAACCATTTTCAGCTCTTGGAACATCTCATATGCTCCGTGTTGCTCAAAACGCTTTTGGAGCCCCGGTTCTAAGCTGTAAAGCATGCCGCACTGAACCAGGGAGTAATCATCACTACGCGACTGCCAGGCGTTCATAACGTCTTGAGTTGCTGGGAAAATGGGCGCTTCACCTAGCGGTGCTTCAAGGACATATGCTTTCTTGGCAGCTATGAGGATGATCCTCAAGTTACGGACCCAGTCCGTATAGTTGCTACCATCGTCTTTCAGCTTGGTTTTCTCTAGGAACGCGTTGAAGTTGAGGGCAACATTAGCGTGGGCCATTTGATCTACAAGACATATTGTAAAGATATTTAGACTAAGTTCATGATAATTAAGTTCATCTAATCAAATTATTTAATGAACTCCCACTCAGATAGACATCCCTCTAGTCATCTAAGTGATACATGATCCGAATCGACTAGGCCGTGTCCGATCATCACGTGAGACGGACTAGTCATCAACGGTGAACATCTCCATGTTGATCGTATCTACTATACGACTCATGTTCGACCTTTCGGTCTCTTGTGTTCCGAGGCCATGTCTGTACATGCTAGGCTCGTCAAGTCAACCTAAGTGTTTTGCATGTGTAAATCTGGCTTACACCCGTTGTATTCGAACGTTAGAATCTATCACACCCGATCATCACGTGGTGCTTCGAAACAACGAACCTTCGCAACGGTGCACAGTTAGGGGGAACACTTTCTTGAAATTTTAGCGAGGGATCATCTTATTTAAGCTACCATCGTTCTAAGCAAATAAGATGTAAAACATGATAAACATCACATGCAATCAAATAGTGACATGATATGGCCAATATCATTTTGCTCCTTTTGATCTCCATCTTCGGGGCGCCATGATCATCATCGTCACCGGCATGACACCATGATCCTCCATCATCGTGTCTTCATGAAGTTGTCTCGCCAACTGTTACTTCTACTACTATGGCTAACGTTTAGCAATAAAGTAAAGTAATTACATGGCGTTTTCATTGACACGCAGGTCATACAATAAATTAAGACAACTCCTATGGCTCCTGCCGGTTGTCATACTCATCGACATGCAAGTCGTGATTCCTATTACAAGAACATGATCAATCTCATACATCACATATATCATTCATCACATCCTTTTGGCCATATCACATCACACGGCATATGCTGCAAGAACAAGTTAGACGTCCTCTAATTGTTGTTGCAAGTTTTTACGTGGCTGCTATAGGTTTCTAGCAAGAACGTTTCTTACCTACGCCAAAACCACAACGTGATATGCCAATTTCTATTTACCCTTCATAAGGACCCTTTTCATCGAATCCGATCCGACTAAAGTGGGAGAGACAGACACCCGCTAGCCACCTTATGCAACTAGTGCATGTCAGTCGGTGGAACCTGTCTCACGTAAGCGTACGTGTAAGGTCGGTCCGGGCCGCTTCATCCCACGATGCCGCTGAATCAAGATAAGACTAGTAACGGCAAGTAAATTGACAAAATCGACGCCCACAACAACTTGTGTTCTACTCGTGCATAGAAACTACGCATAGACCTAGCTCATGATGCCACTGTTGGGGATCGTTGCAGAAATTAAAAAATTTCTACGCATCACCAAGATCAATCTATGGAGAGACTAGCAACGAGTGAGAGGGGAGTGCATCTTCATACCCTTGAAGATCGCGGCGTGGAAGCGTTACAAGAACGCGGATGAAGGAGTCATACTCGCAGCGATTCAGATCGCGGTTGATTCCGATCTAAGCGCCGAACAACGGCGCCTCCGCGTTCAACACACGTACAGCCCGGGGATGTCTCCTCCTTCTTGATCCAGCAAGGGGGAAGGAGAAGTTGCGGAAGAGCTCCGGCAGCACGACGACGTGGTGGTGGAGCTTGCAGTTCTCCGGCAGGGCTTCGCCAAGCACTACTACTACGGAGGAGGTGTTGGGGAGGGAGAGGGTTGCGCCAGGGAAGGGGTGCAGCAGCCCTCCCACCTCCCCTCTATTTATAGGGGCAAGGGAGAGGGTGCCGGCCCCCTCCAGATGGATCTAGAGGGGGGGCGGCGGCCAAGGGAGGAGGCTTGCCCCCCAAGCCAAGGGGGGCGTCCCCTTTAGGGTTTCCCCCCAACC
The DNA here is from genome assembly GCF_018294505.1 of Triticum aestivum. Lineage (NCBI taxonomy): Eukaryota > Viridiplantae > Streptophyta > Magnoliopsida > Poales > Poaceae > Triticum > Triticum aestivum. Next base: position 45,334,002 of record NC_057802.1, read on the forward strand.
CTAGGCGCATGGGCCCTAGGGGATTTTGGCGCCCAGCCCACCTAGGGGCTGGTTCCCCTCCATATTCAGCCCATAGGGCCCTCCGGGGCAGGTGGACCCTCCCGGTGGACCCCCGGAACCCTTTCGGTGGTCCCGGTACAATACCGATAAACCCCCGAACACTTCCGGCGACCGAATAAGGACTTCCCATATTTAAATCTTTATCTTCGGACCATTCTGGAACTCCTCGTGACGTCCGGGATCTCATCCGGGACTCCGAACAACATTCGGTAACCGCATACTAATTCCCATAACAACTCTAGCGTCACCGAACCTTAAGTGTGTAGACCCTACGGGTTCGGGAATCATGCAGACATGACCGAGACATCTCTCCGGCCAATAACCAACATCGGGATCTGGATACCCATGTTGGTTCCCACATGTTCCACGATGATCTCATCGGATGAACCACGATGTCGGGGATTCAAACAATCCCGTATACAATTCCCTTTGTCAATCGGTATGTTACTTGCCCGAGATTCGATCGTCGGTATCCCAATACCTCGTTCAATCTCGTTACCGGCAAGTCACTTTACTCGTTCCATAATGCATGATCCCGTGACCAACTGCTTAGTCACATTGAGCTCATTATGATGATGCATTGCCGAGTGGGCCCAGAGATACCTCTCCGTCATACGGAGTGACAAATCCCAGTCTCGATTCGTGCCAACCCAACAGACACTTTCGGAGATACCTATAGTGTACCTTTATAGCCACCCAGTTACGTTGTGACGTTTGGTACACCCAAAGCATTCCTACGGTATCCGGGAGTTGCACAATCTCATGGTCTAAGGAAATGATACTTGACATTAGAAAAGCTTTAGCAGACGAACTACACGATCTCGTGCTATGCTTAGGATTGGGTCTTGTCCATCACATCATTCTCCTAATGATGTGACCCCGTTATCAACGACATCCAATGTCCATGGTCAGGAAACCGTAACCATCTATTGATCAACGAGCTAGTAAACTAGAGGCTCACTAGGGACATGTTATGGTCTATGTATTCACACATGTATTACGATTTCCGGATAACACAATTATAGCATGAACAATAGACAATTATCATGAACAAGGAAATATAATAATAACCATTTTATCATTGCCTCTAGGGCATATTTCCAACACTTATCACACCTGATCATCACGTGGTGTCTCGGCACGAAGAACTATCGCAATGGTGCATACTCAGGGAGAACACTTATACCTTGAAATTTAGTGAGAGATCATCTTATAATGCTACCGCCGTACTAAGCAAAATAAGATGCATAAAAAAGATAAACATCACATGCAATCAATATAAGTGATATGATATGGCCATCATCATCTTGTGCCTTTGATCTCCATCTCCAAAGCACCGTCATGATCACCATCGTCACCGGCTTGACATCTTGATCTCCATCGAAGCATCGTTGTCGTCTCGCCAATTATTGCTTCTACGACTATCGCTACCGCTTAGTGATAAAGTAAAGCACTTACATGGCGATTACATTTCATACAATAAAGCGACAACCATATGGCTCCTGCCAGTTGCCGATAACTCCATTACAAAACATGATCATCTCATACAATAAAATTTAGCATCATGCCTTGACCATATCACATCACAACATCCCCTGCAAAAACAAGTTAGACGTCCTCTACTTTGTTGTTGCAAGTTTTACGTGGCTGCTACGGGCTGAGCAAGAACCGTTCTTACCTACGCATCAAAACCACAACGATTTTTCGTCAAGTATGTGTTGTTTTAACCTTCAACAAGGACAGGGCGTAGTCACACTCGATTCAACTAAAGTTGGAGAAACTGACACCCGCCAGCCACCTGTGTGCGAAGCACGTCGGTAGAACCAGTCTCGCGTAAGCGTACGCGTAATGTCGGTCCGGGCCGCTTCATCCAACAATACCGCCGAATCAAAGTATGACATGCTGGTAAGCAGTATGACTATTATCGCCCACAACTCACTTGTGTTCTACTCGTGCATATAACATCTACGCATAAACCTGGCTCTGATACCACTGTTGGGGAACGCAGTAATTTAAAAAAAAATTCCTACGCACACGCAAGATCATGGTGATGCATAGCAACGAGAGGGGAGAGTGTTGTCTACGTACCCTCGTAGACCGTAAGCGGAAGCGTTATGACAACGCGGTTGATGTAGTCGTACGTCTTCACGATCGACCGATCCTAGCACCGAAGGTACGACATCTCCGCGATCTGCACACGTTCGGCTCGGTGACGTCCCACGAACTCACGATCCAGCAGAGTGTCGAGAGAGAGCTTTGTCAGCACGACGGCGTGATGACGGTGATGATGAAGCTACCGGCGCAGGGCTTCGGCTAAGCACTACGACGATATAACCGAAGTGGATTATGGTGGAGGGGGGCACCGCACACGGCTAAGAGATCAATGATCAACTTGTGTGTCTATGGGGTGCCCCCTAGCCACGTATATAAAGGATGGAGGGAGGAGGAGGCCAGCCCTCATAGGGCGCGCCCAAAGTGGAGTCCTACTAGGACTCCCTAGTCCTAGTAGGATTCCACCCCCCCCCCCCACATGGAATATGAAAAGGGGAAGGGAGAAGGAGAAGGAAGGAAGGGGGCGCCCCCTTTCCCTAGTCCAATTCGGACTAGTCCATGGGGAAGGGGCGCGGCCACCCTTGAGGCCTTTCTCTCCTTTCCCGTATGGCCCATTAAGGCCCAATACGAATTCCCATAACTCTCCGGTACTCCGAAAAATACCCGAATCACTCGGAACCTTTCCGATGTCCGAATATAGCCTTCCAGTATATCGATCTTTACGGCTCAATCATTTCGAGACTCCTCGTCATGTCATTGATCTCATTCGGGACTCCGAACAACCTTCGGTCATCAAATCACATAAACTCATAATACAAACCGTCACCGAACGTCAAGCGTGCGGACCCTACGGGTTCGAGAACTATGTAGACATGACTGAGACACGTCTCCGGTTAATAACCAATAGCGGAACCTGGATGCTCATATTGGCTCCTACATATTCTACGAAGATCTTTATCGGTCAAACCGCATAACAACATACGTTGTTCCCTTTGTCATCGGTATGTTACTTGTCCGAGATTCGATCGTCGGTATCACCATACCTAGTTCAATCTCGTTACCGGCAAGTCTCTTTACTCGTTCCATAATGCATCATCATGCAACTAACTCATTAGTCACATTGCTTGCAAGGCTTATAGTAATGTGCATTACCGAGAGGGCCCAGAGATACCTCTCCGACAATCGGAGTGACAAATCCTAATCTTGATTTATGCCAACTCAACAAACACCATCGGAGACACCTGTAGAGCACCTTTATAATCACCCAGTTACGTTGTGACGTTTGGTAGCACACAAAGTGTTCCTCCGGTATTCGGGAGTTGCATAATCTCATAGTCATAGGAACATGTATAAGTCATGAAGAAAGCAATAACAACATACTAAACGATCAAGTGCTAAGCTAACGAAATGGGTCAAGTCAATCACATCATTCTCTAATGATGTGATCCCGTTAATCAAATGACAACTCATGTCTATGGCTAGGAAACTTAATCATCTTTGATTCAACGAGCTAGTCAAGTAGAGGCATACTAGTGACACTCTGTTTATCTATGTATTCACACATGTACTAAGGTTCCGGTTAATACAATTCTAGCATGAATAATAACATTTATCATGATATAAGGCAATATAAATAACAACTTTATTATTGCCTCTAGGGCATATTTCCTTCAGAAAGCACGTGCGGTGTTTTCTTCGTGGGGAGTCTCCATGTCTACTATGCCCCCCTAAAGGGGTGAGTGATCCTCTAAGGTGTGTGAAGAGAGTGCGACCCCCTAAGGTGTGTCTCCCAGGCTCATCTCGTGCTTCTTGTGAGTTGCTTTCTTCATTGCGAGCTTTAATCAGGCCTGGGCCTCCCATAAGAGGTGGGAGTGCCGAGCCGGGCTCCCTGGATGTCGTGCGATCTGCTCGGAGCTAGTCGAAAATTCACGTTGTCGAGTGGGCCTCGACCAGGCTAGTTATCGGTGCTTGAGCTTGTGTGGTGGGAATTTTGACGTTGGGCCACCGAGTCTTGGATGACCCAGAGGGTTGCCGCAAGGAGGCCAGGATCCACCGCGACGAGCGGTGCATGCGGAGCTTCTGCCCCTGCCGACGGATTGCCTCTGGCGTCTTGGGGCCCTTGGCTGACTTGCATCTTGCATCTTGGGGGCCCTTTCTTTTGGTGAGCTTGGCTCACAAGCTTCGCCAAGTTGGCGGAGGTGCGGCGGCGTTGTAACTCTTTTTTTTGCATGGCTTGGCCATGGTAAGGATGACAAATTTTTCAGCAACATCGAGTTGACGGAGTCACGAAGGCGTTTGTGGTTCCAAGCCACTCCAAGCTTGGCGAAGACGTGTGGGGTTGCATCGTCGCGGATCCACGCGACTCCTGAGTGGAGCTACGTCGAGGATCTGCTTGACTCGAGCTTGGTGAAGATGGGCGGGGTCGCGACGTCGAGGATCCACGATGACTCCAAACTTGGTGACGATGTGCGGAGTAGCGACGTCGAGGCTCCACGCGACTCCTAAGCGGAGTGACATCGAGGATTCGCTTGACTCCGAGCTTGATGAAGGCGAGTCTAAGGCGCCTTCGAGGAGTCCTTCACCTTTTCTCACCTTCGACTTTGGTCGGAACTTGCTTTAGGCGGAGTCATCTAGCTGCAAGGGTCGATGACTTTTCACAAGGCGAGGATTCCCCACGGTCGTCACCAATGTTGATGTTGAAAAATCAACTTTTGGCTAGGGATATCCTTGGCGGCATGGTAGATATTAGTAGGTGGGATGCGTACGACGGCCTTATAGCGAAGGTCGCTCTACACTCGACAAAATGACACAACGGTGTTTTTTAAATAGGTTCAATCACCTTTTGTTGTGAGAGCGTGACCTATGTCTGAAGTGTTTTTTAAATTGTTATGTTTTTACATTTCTGTGTGCCTAATAGGGCCTAAAATTTCTTTCTAAGTTCGGAAAGCATGTATTCAAACCGTTCGAAAGCTTTGAATTCGGGCGTATTTCGCTGCACAGTTCGAAGGTGTGAGGCCGTGCTGTAAGATTCGCGCCGGAGGATAAGGGCCATCAATCAATGGTTCAGAAACCCATCGTCGTCCCTAATCCCAAACCCTCTCTCGCTCCTCTTCCTCCGCTCCCTTCCCAGGTTGCCTCCAATGGCGTCCTCCCTCCTCCGCGCCTCGCCGCTCTCCCTCCTCTCCCGCCTGAGGCCACTCAACCGCAGGCCTCCCGCCTCGCACCTCCGCCGCCTCCTCCTGCTCTCCGGCCCCGCCTCGGCCCCCTCACGCTCCACGCCCACGCCCCGAACCCTAGCGGCCGCCACCGATGCGGCGACCCCGCCGGAGGAGGCGGCGGCGCTCCCCGCGGCCGACGCGAGGCTGGAGAGGATGCAGCCTCTGCAGTGGCCCCAGCGGGACGCGCTCTGCGGCGAGCTCGGGGCGGGCGACGCGGGGCGCCGGGTCCGGCTCTGCGGCTGGGTCGCCCTCCGCCGCTCCCACGCCGGCCTCACCTTCCTCACCCTCCGCGACTCATCCGGCATGGTCCAGGTGACCCGTTTTCGTCTCAATGCCGTTGGTTTGGTTGTTATTGTTGATGCGAAGTGCAAACATAGGCATCAATTCATCATCTCTTAGCTGTGAACATGTAATGTAGTTTGCTGCTGCGGCAGAGACAACCTCTATCTATGCGTTTGACCGCCGATGATATCGCATTTTTTGCCAAAGCTTTCGCCACATAATTTGTGCCACCTGGAATGGTCTGTTGTGTTGACGTGGAAACAAGATACTGCATTTTTGAGTGATTTTGGCTAGTGTTTGCGGTCAGCAAAGGTCAATGTGGAGGCAGTACTCTATACTGACGCAACTAATATTCCCTTTTTATCGGAAAAAAAACTTCGCAGAGGCTTTTAGAGTGATAATTATTTCAAGATTGTCTGTCATATTTATCGATGTTTATGGTCATTATTGTTCAAACTGTTTGGTGATCTCAAGCCAGTGTTTGTTCTACTCTTTCGGCAGGTGACGACTCTGCCAGAATACCCTGAAGTTTACGCTGTTGTGAACAAGCTGAGAGTGGAATCAGTGGTTTCTGTTGAGGGGGTGGTGCGCCTGCGCCCAACAGAATCTATCAACGCAGATATGAGCACTGGGGCTATAGAGGTACTGACTAGCCTCTATAGTAATTTATTTAATGTTTTTTGGGGATGAAAGAGCTAGTTAATGTGGTCAGAATTGGAAATTTACACTATCTAGCACAGAAATGTTACTACCTACTGCTACAGATCAACAGTAGGATGTAGGTTTTCTCCAAGACCTGCCTGTGTTGTTACTCTCTTATCTTTCTATTCCAAGTTGTAGAACTGCAAGACACTGTTACTTCAGTTGATTGTAATGGAAATGGGATCAGGCCATCATCCCATTTCTGGAACATGCAGAATGCATTACAGATTAGCAAAAAGGAGAGAAACCATATACGACATAGTTCATATTTTACTGTTCGAATAATTGTTTCCTTAAACTGTCATGAGATTTCCTATCTTTGTTTCGTGTTCCTCCAAATTGCAACATCTTTTTGTAACAATGATACCATGTTCGCACCTTGAAGGTTGCTGCAGATTGTGTATCAGTGCTCAACTCCGTAACTCGTTCCCTACCTTTTCCAATCACTACTGCTGATACAGTGAAAGAAAAATTTCCGGAAGAAGTCAGATTGAGGTAAGAGAAGCAGAATCTGTGTTCTCTGCATATTTTCTTGTTGGCATATTGTCAAAGACTTGGAAGAAAGTTTTGTTGGACCCCCCAAAATATCCAGCTGCTGATTGACTATTGGCTAGCAAGTGCTTAACACATTTGAGCAGAATGTGATTAGGTTGTACATCTGAAGTTGCACATATTATTTTAGACACCAAGATGATGCATAAGAAACTTAGGCATTGTGAACCACTTCTTTTGCCGCTGACTATTGGGACTTGGGAGCATATACTTTGATTAGGTATTAACTCTTCCGCAAAGGCATCACAATTCATCACTCACTTTGTGATTATCGGAATTTCTGTGGGTGTATAATCATATTCAGTTCGGTTAGCAACAATTACTTAACGATTTATATTGCTATGATTTCTCAATACTTACTTTTATGGTATCTTCTCGTTAGAGCGATTTTTAATATTTTAGTATTCATTGGTATCATGATGGAGGTTTGCAGATTTAGTTTAGTTGAGACATTTTCATCATCATATCGATCATGCTAACTTGTAGTAGTCTATTTGAATATCATACCGCAGTCTGTCAAGTCACTGTAAAATTTTGGTACGATGACTTATGGTAAAATTTTGTATTTCACTGTAAAAAATTTCATTGGCTGTAATGACCGAGTGTCAGCCCACAACTTCACTCTAGATAGAAATATTCTTGTCAAAGATATGACCGCTCCTATATTCCCCTAAATTTCATTTCCTTATTATCACTTCTTCCTCTGTTCAGCTTTAGGGTACCAATTTACCGCTGTCCGTTATGCTTGAATTTATTTAAATGTTGTGTTCAATTTCCACCATTTTAAACAATGAGTGCCCTTTTTGTATGAATGTCCCATCTTCAATATTACAGATTTAGGGTGCTGGACTTGCGTCGACCACAAATGCAGTCAAACTTGAGATTACGTCATAAAGTTATTAAACACATTCGTCGTTATTTGGAGGATAGGCATGATTTTGTTGAGGTATGCTAACTGTACATTTTGTGCTGTTGTTTGGCTGCAGCATGCCCTATTTACCTATATATGCCTGTCATTTTCAATATGGTGGCCCTGTTCTTAAAACTGCAACATAAAGATCAAGATAGGTGCTTAATTGGCCGACCGCTACATAAGCCGCTGGGCCAAGAGGTCAACTTGTCCCTTGGGGTTGCTAATTTTCCACCCACTTGTCTAACAGCATCAATTTTTATGCATCGGCCATTTTCATTACTGGTTGTATAAAGGGGACATAAATATGACCAATGTGTTGTCACCAGTAGCAGTAGTATATAATGCACATTTATTGATGTAAATTATGTGGATTGGTCAAAATAGATGCAACGATTCACTAAACTGAGTGCAGTGCAATCATTAGTGTATCTTCCCTTGCAATATCTAGAATGTATGCATCTCTTGGCATCATTTTTTTAAATATTTTATCTAAAGTTACTACATGTTCCAAGGTAGATTGAGACTCCAATTTTATCCAAGTCTACACCAGAAGGTGCTCGGGACTATCTTGTACCTTCAAGAGTTCAGGTGAATAACCTCTGTACTTCGCAGACACAATTATAACATGGTTGTTTCCTCTGTTGAATCCCACACCATTCTGTTTGCTTTGTTCTCGTACTGTTTGTAATTTTCAAAGATCTGATGCCTAATGCCATATTTGTCTGCTTTATTGTAAAAGTAACGCCAATATCAATCTCTACTCGCTATTATGCGCAATCACCTTCCAGGAGATAAATGTGATTAATTTGCTGTGTTTTTCTTTTGGGTTGATGGCTCATTTTTCTGATCTAGAAAATTACTTTGAAGTTGAGTTGGCTACTTGGCTTTTAGAAGTTGCAATAGAAGTACACTTACGAACTATTTTGGAGGACTAAACTTGTTCCTATTTTATTTTGCCTAGACCCGGACATACAATCCTCTATAGTTTTGTTCTTATATACTTAACGCACTTCTGTTCCATTTGAGTATAACAATGATGTTGCGGAGGTGCAGACTTATTATGCATTAGAATTATGTTGCCATTGCTTGTTAGTGCGTTAGTGGTAGGTATAGTAATTTAACAAGTAATATTTGTCAAAAAAAACTTCATAAGTAATAACTACGCAATGAAGGTTCATCACTTTGCCAAGTTCTGTTCCTCTGATTTCCTCCAATATGATTTCTGAAGCCAGGAACATGCTTTGCTCTTCCTCAAAGCCCTCAGCTGTTCAAGCAAATGTTGATGGCCTCTGGCTTCGAAAAATATTTTCAGATTGCAAGGTAGGTAGCACATTTGAAGGCCTGGGTATTATTTCATAGATATAGTTGTGTTAATGCATGGAGTATATTATTGGTGCAACTATTTTTTATGCCAACTATTTTTCATCTTCGTTTTTGTAACCTTAACTGAATTAATTATAAATACAAATCAATCAGAGCACAAGCATATGTGTCATGTAATGTACTCATGTCCAGTTGGCATATAGTACTATACTAGTATTGAATCAATTAACTACGTCTCTGGAAAGCTGCCTGGCACAATTGTCCTTGTTCACTGAGCTGCTTTATTGCAGATGCTTCCGGGATGAAGATCTGCGTGCAGACAGGCAACCAGAATTTACACAACTTGACATGGAGATTGCCTTTACATCAATGGAGGATATGTTGAACTTGAATGAAGAATTGATGATACATGTATGTTGGTTTTGACCAGCTTTATGTTTTCTTTCTCTTTTTTCTGTCAGACATCTATTGTCATCCTTGTCTGTTAGTGAAATACCTAGTTAGAAGGTAACACAATCAGTGCATTTTATAATTCTAAAGAGGTCACGGGCACAGCAACTGTGTGCTCATTTTGTAGTTTAGCTGCCGAATATTAAACCATCAGTAGTAGTCTCTTAGTTCATTATTCAGAAAACTTTCCCTTTTTTCTTGATCTATTATTGCTATTCATGGTTGATTGAGCTATGGAACATTCATATCACAGATATTTCAAGAGGTAGGAGATATCAAGCTGCCTAAGTGTTTTCCAAGGCTCACCTATACGGAGGCGATGAACCGTTATGGGACAGACAGGCCTGACCTTCGGTTCGACTGGGAGCTAAAAGATGTGAGGACTTTTAATATCTTTGCAGAATGGCCTTGGTAATTTTGGTAACTATTTATTTAGTTAATTACCATCACAAATTTGGACAACTTCATTTTGGATGAGGGGCTACTCCTTGCCCCATTTTTTGCATATAAAAAGCGGAAGCCATCTACTCTAATTCACATGTTATACCGTTAGTAGTATGATATTGTAGGTCTGTAGATTTAGATGCTGCTTTTACCTTGCAGCTTACATGGGAAACATACTTTGTAAACTCTTTTCTTTGTTTATTACTTGCATATTTTCTCCCTTCATTGTTGTTCTGTCAAATGCAGGCTAGTGATGTATTTTTGGGCAGTAGCTTCAAGGTTTTTGCAGATACATTAGAAAATGGTGGTGTAATAAAGGCATTGTGTGTGCCTGGTGGTGCCAAAGTTTTTTCAAACACTGACCTAAAGAAGGGAACTGTTTATGCTGAAGCTTCCAAAGCTGGAGCAAAGGGCCTGCCTTTCCTCAAAGTTATGGACAATGGTAAAAGAAAAATATGTCCTTGTTATGTTAGACAAAACTACAAGGCCTGGCAGCAAATGATATGTTATTTATTTGTGGTACCACAGGGGAGCTTGAAGGAGTTGGTCCGCTGGTGTCAAGTCTGAAACCCGAAAAGAAAGAACACATGTTGGAAATCTTAGATGCAAAAGCAGGTGATCTTATCCTGTTTGCCTTGGGCGAGCAATCAACAGCTAATCAAGTTCTTGGCAGGTTAAGATTGTTTATTGCTCATAAGCTGGAAGTGATAGATACAGTGAGTCTCTCATACCAAGAACTTCCGTCCTTGTATTGTCAACATATTCTTGGCATATTGATGAGACACCAAGAATAGTTCTGTTTCTGCCCTTAAAAAGTTTCTATTTCTTTCTGTAGTCAGCACACTCAATTCTTTGGGTGACAGATTTCCCAATGTTTGAATGGAATAGTGATGAGCAGCGGTATGAGGTCAGTCTTTTAGTTTGTACTAACAAATTATAATTGGTTTGTATTCTTCTTTACTTCTACAAAACCGAAATGGGTATTCCAGTATTCCTTAAGCCTGTGTGTGTATCACATTAGAGAACTAGCATTTTACTGTTTTTTAAGAGACTGCAGTTATTTGCTGAATGTTGATTGCTGTTTAGTTGCTGATAATACACTACGAACAAACGATGAACCTTGGTATAGTAGGATACATAGTACTATGTTGTATCACAAGAATACCCACCAATATTGGACGAATCTTAGAACTTTGTTGATGACATCCAGATATGATCTGGTACGACACATGTTTACAAAGAGATATGTGAAGGGGAACATCAGTTATACAGTTTTCTTTACATGCTAATGCCATTTGGATGGGCATTGATACATACGTACCATGGATTCATGGTTTATATTATAGCATATGCCCAAATATTCTACTGAACAGTATGGAAAGTTGTGTATTTTTGTGAAAAATTACGAACAGAAGAGCCTGGTTGAACTGGGTGTTCACATCTAGCTGAAAGAAAAAAGCTGTATCTTATTTTCTGTTTTCTCAGTACCCTGTTCTTCTCCCTTTCAAACACAGGCTCTACACCATCCTTTCACCGCACCAAATCCTGAAGATATGAATGACCTACCATCAGCTCGTGCCTTGGCTTATGATATGATTTACAATGGGGTGGAGGTACTCCTTGTTTCTCTTTTCAAGTGTGTAGACAAGTTTTAGTTTAGTTTGTCATTTTAATGTTTCAATCTGTTTGAATCTGCAGTTATGCACTACAATGTGAAGTTCATGTACCTAGATTTTTCATGTATTATCTTTGATAAATAGTCATACATGCCTCCAGCAGACAAACAAGACATGAAACGTACTGATATGCATCAGTCAACATAATTTAGTACTCCCTCCGTTCCATAATTCTTGTCATGGTTTTAATTCAAATTTTAACTAAAACCACAACAAGTATGGAACAGAGGGAGTAGTTTTATGCACATTAAGATGATATTGTATCCCCCTGTACAGGCACTACCTGTGTTTTCTTGTGTTACATTTGTATTAGTGTGTGTTTCAAGTTTCAGATGCTAAATAGTAAATACGCTTTCGGAGTTAGTGCCCTTTTCTATTGTAAATGACCAATTGAGCAAGGTGGGCAAATGATCACATGTGCATGTGTTACTGGCTTACTGCAAATGAAATCATACAGTACATCTGATGTTTTGTCCATTTGTTCATAGATTGGAGGGGGCAGTTTGAGGATCTACAAAAGTGATGTGCAACAAAGGATTTTTGAGATCATCGGTATCTCACCTGAACAGGTTTGACTATATCTTTTTGACTTGGTCTTCATGATATTAATTTACTCCCTTTATGTTGTCGATCATGTTTCTTCCAGTCTTCAGTTTGTTGCGTAAACTAGTCAATCAGATTTTCAAGTAAAAAGTATTTTGTTTTAGGCTGCTCTCAACAGCTAATTCAATACTGCACCAACTGAGTCCATAACCATTCAGTAGCTGAGCCTTTTACTTGTTCATGATTGTTAGTTTGGAGAGTATTTCTATATCCAGCGCTGCTCTCTTTTGGCTGTGTACTTAAGATTTGAATTTCCAATGCAGGCGGAGGAAAAATTTGGCTACCTTTTGGAGTGTTTCGACATGGGTGCTCCTCCGCATGGTATGATATTTCAACACATGGATTTCAATGTATCATGTTCTTTAGTGTAAGATTGCATGTTTCATTACACTGCTATTTCTGAAACAAGGGCAGCCTTCTAAAGCAATCTTACTCCTTTTCTCTATAAGTGACGCAATCTTGTTCTTTTGTTGTATCCGTAGCATTAGACAATTTCTTGATTCTAAGTGTTTGAATAATCTTGATAAATTTCCTTTTCTTTTACTTACTAGCACTAGAACTAGGATATCACACAGATGTTAGCCTTTGAATAAAGGCTGTCACTCACACATTTGCTGCGTATTATTTTTATTAAAAAAAATGCTTTTAGTTACCAGAACTAGAACTAGAATATCAAACAGAAATGTCACATTTGTTGTCACCTTAATGCAGGAGGCATTGCCTATGGGTTGGATCGTTTGGTGATGCTTTTGGCTCGCGAAAGTTCAATCCGGGATGTGATAGCTTTCCCAAAGACCACGACTGCTCAATGTTCGCTCACCAAAGCACCGTCCCCTGTGGACCCTCAGCAATTGAAGGATCTGGGCCTGCGTACTTCGTGAGGATACTGTTCATGGCTAAGGGGTGCATTATTTAGGAACAGATACATTGTACACATGGGGCTCAAACTGTCCCTGCACATTCTCTTTTTGCACTGTAGAGGAGAAAATTTTGACGTCGGCGTTTAGATGTCGCCAAATCTGCCAGCATCGATGTGATGCGGGGTATTTTGTTCAAAGTTGTGGCTGCCAACATGTAACCGTATTATTATTGACTTGAATGAACCAGGCGGCTTTGTAACACGGCATTGGAAGTATTTGTGTGTACCAGGTTGAATCTCTGTGGCTTTGTTCGTTGCAGGGAGTTAAATTCCTGTAGCTGGTCGAGCGCTTTTTCTTGCATCGTGCTTGGGAAACAGTCTCGCAGATAGCAGTCCATTGCATGGCTGGAGTCGGACCCGGAAACCGAATCCCGTACGTGTGGTGATCCATCGAGCCCGTCACCGATTCGTGTCTAGTAGTACGTCTATAACTACCTACAGCTTCTTGTATCCTCCCTCCTATCTATATATACACGCACGTTAAGGTGCTAGCTGCAAGCGAGATCACACGTTCGCTGGAAAACTAGACTCGGTCGTAAAACCACTTGTGTTTAACCCCCATCGTCCACTCGAGAAGAGCTATGAAGATCCGGCACGCGCTCACCCAATCCGTCACCTTCCTCGGTACATATACATCGGCATCCTTTTTTTTTTGGTGTGTGGAATCGGCATCTCTCTTCACTGTGTTTTCCCACGCCGACGCGTCCATCTGTTCTTTGTTTCTGGAGAAATTTTAATTGAATTTGGCATGTGCAGTCATGGTCGTTGCATTGTTGGTGCTGGTGCCGGAGGGAACGATGCTAGTGACGGGTGTCAAGACACCCGCTATGGCGGTTCTGTCGGAAAGTATGGAGCCTGCAATTAGAAGGGTACGTGGTACACATTTTCTTATAAGAAAAATGTGCACTTCAATTTGCCTTGCGCCCTTTAATTCCGACTGGCATATTGTTAGATGCATGGAACATGTGCTTATTTTGCAGGGCGATATGGTGTTTGTGCACAACATGAGCAATGAACCTTTCCGCATAGGAGAGATCATTCTTTTCAAAGTTGATGGCTTTGAACATCCAGTTGTCCATCGTGTGATCAAGGTAACAACAAACCCTCTAGTATATGTCGCTACACACCCATCAAATAACCCCTCCCCTACTTCATTCGATGTTTAGACGTCATTTTTTGTTTGCTATGAATTTACCTGAATATTTTTCTTTAAATTATTATAGGTTCACAAGCACCGGGATACCGGAGAAATTCGAATACTCACCAAAGGAGACAACAATTCAGTGGACGATCAGTTTCTCTATCCAGTTGGGCAGCCCTGGCTTCAGCCGCATGATATTATTGGACGGGTTGCGAGGTACGTGGGTTACTATCTCACCTAATGCATCTAGTACTGAATTAGGACGCAAGTTTAATTTGACTTTATATACATCGGTCTACCGTTTCAATCACCTAATGAATTTTCATTGTGTTATGTCTAATGCTAACAGCTATCTGCCATATGTTGGATGGCCTAGTGTTTTCATCAGCGAAGCTTATAAGGTACGCAACCACACATTATATTCTGGTTCATTTCTGTACATATTATTATTTATTTAATTAAATACTCACGCAAGGTTTTTTTATTTTGTTCTTATAAAAGATGTTGCAGAGTGGTGGAAGCACTACAACTCCACAAGTACACTGGGTCACAATGTAACCGGGGCAGATTTCTGTGGGTTGCTGTCAAAGTGTCCTGTTCATAGTCAAGGAATGCATCAAGCCATCGAGGAGTATGTAAAACACACATCATTATCATAGTTTCCGCACAGAGTTAATACAGCTCTCAGCTCTGTCTGTTTTGTCGAAGTCAATTCAGTACACGGTCGACATGATTCTAACACCTTCTTTGGAAGGTAGATTTTGATGAAACATGTAGTTTTTTTTTGCGGGGAGATGAAACATGTAGTTACATGTATACTTGTTGAGAATGGATTGACATGCAATTAAGTTTATCCATTTTTCAATAAAAAAAAACACTTTCCCGATGGACCAATTGTATGGATACGGTGTAGTCCGCCACCTATGAGATGATGCAAAATATTTTGTACAATTTCGCTATTTTCTTGTACTCACAAGAGGATCTCTTAACGCTCGATGTCGAGAACCGTGGATCCAAAAATGTGATCCAGCCATGTTCCACAATTCTGCACAATGAGAATAAATACTGCAATTCTTTTGCACTCGAGTACTACTACAACTTGATGAACATTTTGTAACGGAGTAGTCTAGTTGGCAAACCTTACGATTTTAGAGATTGTCGGAGACTGGGATTTAAATGAAATACGAAGGGGAAAACAATGAGAACCGAAGCCACTGACCATCGCCGGACCATGCGTACGAACGGAACTCGTATCGGCTCTCTACGGCGCGTTGGCCCAGATAAGAACAACTTTTTTTTTTTTAGAACCAGATCAGAACAACTAAGGCATGACTCAGCATTTTTTTCATAGTAAAACGTGTCTTATTTATATCATAAGTATCATAATACAAATCACGTACACACCAATCTTGTAAAAATGAACAACTAGCATAACGCGCCTTTGCACAAAGAAATATCAGCCAAGAAGTAAAATTACAAACAAGACCGAAGGAACCTTTGAGTTTGACACCAACGCCCGTCACCTGCCTCTGGCACTAGCACCACAGCCACCAAAGTAAAAAAAATGACGGATTACCTTCACACTCGAGCTCGACGCGGCTCCATCGCTGATTTGCAGCTTTGCGAACCTCCAAGGTGGCTCGTCAAAGGCGAAACCATTACCGTTGAATGAATCAGGCCGGGCAACACCCCGGACACGCTATCGAACTTCAGATCTGGCATCGCCACATGACTAAGGAGTCTAGGAGGAAACCATATCTGTCATCCACATACCACGAACCCAGCATACGATCCACCATCTTTCAGATGCCACAGATGTAGACCACAATCTGCATCCATTCCCGGACTACCTCCCAAGCTCCGCGCCGGCACTGGAGCAGACGCCGTCACAACGGCGGAGCCCGAGGACACAGGTACACCACAAAGATGCCGCCGCCGCACCATCCTTACTTGAACAGACTGAATTCCAGACCCATCCCCAACCATAGGATACATCGCCTCGTTGGAGTAGGATCTGAAGAAATTTTATTCAGCGCCACCATCGCCGCCGCCAAAGCCAAGACGATGAACAACCTAAAAACTAAACAATTTTAGTCTAAAACTATCCACTCGCATGGATCCAACGACCCCTTACCACCGACGACCTCTTGAGGAGGGGAGCCGCCGGAGGACGGCGCTGGAAGGCTGGCTCTCTTGGGCGCTAGGGTTCCAGTCGCCCTAGACAAGAGGAAAAGACGTTCGTATGTCAACCATTACAAACAGTCACTCTCCCAGCCACATACAACCATCGAGGCGTATAATTCACACCTGGGCCAAGGTGAGTGCCAACGAAGCCTTGGCCGTGATTGATTGAGCCACTCGTATCTCTTCGACCACATTGGAAAAGTTTGCATGAGAGACAAACAATAAGAGCAAGTCATCCGGTGATAGATTAACGTAGTCAGGTATTTGTTGGATATACCCAACCATAGTATTAATTAAAAAGTCCCCTTTGATCCTATACACAATAACTCACGAACTCGGTTTAGGTTTCTGTCACCCCCGAAACCCATTATATATAAGCGAATAATTAACATATTGCAACACCTTAGAACGGTGATCCCACATGCTTGCTCAACACGGAGGGCACCATAGAACAACACCCAAAAAAAGCTTGCAACTCAAACAAATCATGATCACCGATCAACCATAGGACAAAAGGAATCTACTCAAACATAATAGACGTGCAACAAATCATTGGATAAACATATATGGCATAAAACACCATGTTTAAGTAGCGCGTACAATGGGTTGCGGGAGAGGTGTTGTTGGAGATGATTGCCATCACAATGGTTCCTCCGGTGGCACTCTGGCGCCACCGAGAGAGGGGGGCGGGGAGAGCCCTGATGACCCACAAGTATAGGGGATCAATCGTAGTCCTTTCGACAAGTAAGAGTGTCAAATCCAACGAGGAGCAGAAGGAAATAACAAGTGGTTTTCAGCAAGGTAATTTCTGCAAGCACTGAAATTGTCGATAACGAGTAGTTTGATAGCGAGGTAATTTGTAACGAGCAAGTGACTCTAGCAACCCATCATCTAATAACTACTCCACAATGCATTCCTTAGGCCCAAAGATGGTGAAGTGTCATGTAGTCGACGTTCACATAACACTACTAAGGGAATCACAACATACATTCCATCAAATTATCGAACGAATACCAAATTCACATGATTACTTGCAACATGACTTCTTCCGTGGCCTCAAGAACAAGGGCAACCACTCACAAATAATATTCATGCTCAAGATCAGAGGGATATCAAATAGCATAATGGATCTGAACATATGATCTTTTACCAAATAAACCATATAACATCAACTACGAGATGTAATCAACACTACTAGTCACCCGCAGGTACCAATCTGAGGTTTTGATACAAAGATTGAACACAAGAGATGAACTAGGGTTTGAGATGAGATAGTGTTGATAAATATGTTGATGAAGATTGGCCTCCCAAATATGAGAGGGTTGTTGGTGATGACGATGGCTTCGATCCCCCCGGAGGGAATTTCCCCTGGCGGAATCGCTTCGCCATAGGGCAAAAGTGCTCCTGCCCAAGTTCCGCCTCGAGACGACGGCACTCCGTCCCCAAAGTCCCCCCCTTATTTTTTCTAGGTCAAAATACCTTATGTACCAGAAGATGGGCACCAGAGGTGGGCCAGGTGGCCCACTACCCACCAGGGCGCGCTTGGAGGGGCGGGCGCGCCCTGGTGCCTTCTGGTCACCTGGTGGCCCCCTCTGGTAGTTCTTTTCTCCAATATTTATTATATATTCCAAAATAATTCTCCGTAATTTTTAGCTCATTTGGAGATGTGCAGAATAGGTATCTCTGACATATAGCTTTTTAAGGTCCAGAATTCCAGCTGCCGGTATTCTCCCTCTTTGGGTAAACCTTGCATATTATGGGAGAAAAGACATTAGAATTACTTCACAAAGTGTTATAATGCATAAAAACACTATAAATAATAGTAGGAAAATATGATGCAAAATGGAGGTATCAACTCCCCCAAGCTTAGACCTCGCTTATCCTCAAGCGAAAGCTGATATCGAAAATCTCATGTCCACATGTTTAGAGAGAGTGGTTCCGATACAAATAAAATGCGGACATAGTAGCATCATGCTTATTATTATAACAACAACAAACTTTATCATAAAAATGTATCATATAGCTTCTCATGAATAAGTAACAATTCATCACAACATCGAAGTAGAAAGCATAAACTTTATTGAAAACTAACAAACTATATTCTCAGTTAACTTTACAACTACAATTCATCATATTTTCAGGAAGGGTCTCGTATCGGAGCCTTTTGGCAAGTCCACATACTCAAAAATCATTTAATCTTTTACGATTGCTAACACTCACAACATATATATGAGCAAAAAGTTTCAACCAGACACATAGAAAGATAGGGGCTTATAGTTTCGCCTCCCAACTTATTCACCTCAAGGGTGATGTCAATAATAATAATTCATGCTCACTCATATATATCCAACTGGATATATGTGCCTAGATCTTTCCCCACCACATGGTGTTTGCCAAAGAGAAAAATAAAAAGGAACAGAGAAAAATACTTTGACTCTTGCATAAAAAGTAAATACATAAAAGTAAAAGATAGACCCTTCGCAAAGGGAAGCAGAGGTTGTCATGCGCTTTTTGGTTTTATATGCACAATCTCTTAATGCAAAAGAACGTCACGTTATATTGCCCCTTATGATAGAAACCTTTATTATGCAGTCCGTCGCTTTTATTACTTTGCCATCACAAGTTTGTACAATGCTTATTTTCCTTTACACTAAAAGACCAAACACATTTAGGAGTAATTTTTATTGCCTTTTTGCACCGATGACAACTTGAAGGATCTTACTCAATCCATAGATAGGTATGGTGGACTCTCAAAACAAAGATTTGGGTTTAAGGGTTTTAGATGCACAAGTAGTATCTCTACTTAGTGCGGATTTTTTGCTAGCAAAGATATTGAGCAAGCACCACATGTTAAAGGATATATGAAAATATAACTTCTATGTGAATATGAACAAATATAAATCATTACGTTGTCTTCCTTTTCCAACGTCAACAATTTGGCATAAGATATTTAATGGGGGCTCACCATCATAAAAGATGTCCAAGATAGTGTATTTGCATATGAATCTTCACTTCCCTGTAACATCCCAAATTTTCAATTTGGAATGTTATACATTAGATCATCATTGCATATCATAATTCATTTCATTTTGGCTAGATCCTAGAAATTCTACGCAACTCAAGGACCCACCGGAGAGAGTTGGGGATTTCGTTATTTTCATATTTGGGTTTTCTCAAATTTGAAAATAGGATCATTTGGTTTTATTTATTTTATCTTCAATTATTTCAATTATAAAAATATGAGAGAGGGAATAAAATGACTTTCCCAAAATAAAGGAATAATGAGGATTTAATAAAAAAATCAAAGAAGATTTTATTTTGGAGTTTTTCGCTATTTTATTTGGATAGGAAAAATGCGTGTTTTTAAAAATTGCATTTAGGCCCCAAATAAATGTTCATCTTCTCCGGCTTGATTTTAGAAGTCGGGAAAATTTATTTCGGGATTTTTGGAGTTCGTTTAGTATTTCTTTTGTTTGTTTTTCTGCGCGTATTTAAAAAAAAATGAAACCGACTATGGGCCATGTTCAGCCAGGACTCCGCCTGGCCGGGTCCTTTATAAGTCGCGGCCCGACCCCCGCCATTGGCCCAAGTCGCCCGCCGCCCCCGAACCCTAACCCTAGCCGACCCCGCCGCCGCCGCCGACGCCGCCGCCCCGTCGCCCGCTGTCGCCCCGTCGCCTGCCGCCCGACGCCGTTGCCCCCGCCGCCCGTCGTCCCGCGGACCCCGCCGGAGCTCGCCGGAGCCGCCGCCCCTCGCCGAGGTAGCCGCAGGAGTTGTCGCCGCCGCCGGCGGTTTTCTCTAAAAAGCCGCCCGGTTTTTTTTAAAAAAGCTGCGGTTGTTTTATTTTTTTAGATCGGTTTATTTTTTTTTCTTTTTCTCGGTTTAGTTAATTAGCGAGCGTTCGCTCATTCGTTCGTTTTAACGAACGTGTTCATCGTTTAGTTACAGTTAATGAACATTCGTTCGATAAACTGTTCGTCAGTTTTTCTTTTTCTCGGATTTTCCGCGATTATTCCAGATCGCGATTTCTGATCCGATTTTCGTTCTAGTATATCTTTTCGCTCGTTTAACGGAATCAGGCGATTGAAGCGCCTAGAGTTTCGTCTCGAAATTCTCTTTCCATTTAACCAACTCAAACAAGTTTTTGCTACTGTAAAATTTGACTTAGATCCAGATTAGTAAACGAAGCTTGTTTCCTTCGCTGTTTGAATTTTGTTGCTTCGTTTGATTTGATTCTTTTTGCAAACCGGAGTTCTTAAGTTGAACTTTCTGGTTAGATCATTTATTTGAGTTTTACCTGTGCATTAGTTGAGTGCTTACTGTATGCTTGTTTGTTTGCGATAGAGTACCCGGAGTGCGCCGCTTGCTACTTCGAATCTCTAGGTTTCACGGATCATCAGCAAGGCAAGTAACACTTTGATCATACCTCTTTACTACCCAGTTTTATTGCATTAGACCAATCCTCAA
The DNA here is from genome assembly GCF_018294505.1 of Triticum aestivum. NCBI lineage: Eukaryota > Viridiplantae > Streptophyta > Magnoliopsida > Poales > Poaceae > Triticum > Triticum aestivum. Next base: position 45,354,988 of record NC_057802.1, read on the forward strand.
ACATTGCATGATTAGGATCTAATTAAATTGTGGGTATTGGGAAGTAGATGAGGTAGTACCTATTACTTGTTTTGTTATCAAACCTTACCTATTACCTGCTCATGTTGCTATGCTATGCTAGTAGACGTGGATTGGGTGAGTGTATCCATGACAGATGTGAGATTGTTAATTTAATGGTTTACTTAAGGTGGCAACTTAAACACACATCTGGGTGGATTGAGGCACCTGGGTATTCCAGTGATTGCCTGTTTTTTATGGACCGCCACCCAGGCTCAAAGGGATCATGAGATTATTCATGCTAGAAACTTCCGTGTGCAGCCACAAGCTATTATGGGCTCTAGCATAGTTGAATAAGTTGTGTGAACTCTTACAGTGGTAGACTAGCAGATGTAGGGGAAAGTAGGTGTAACGGTCTACCCGAACGTAAGGTGCAAACACTTCTGAAAGACTATGTCTCCGTAATCCGTCACTCAAACACCATGTAGTGCGAGTAATCCAACGGAGGAGATCGAGTCTTGTGGGGAAAAGTGCACAAACCTCTGCAGAGTGTATAAACTAATCATGGTTAGCCGTGTCCCTGGTTATGGACGTCTTGAGTATCTAGTACTTGGATATCATGTGAATCTCATCATGTTACTCAAATCAATTTTGTTGGGTTAAGGATGATACTTAATTGGGATTGAGATGTTGTCAACCATTCTCAATGTTTAACAACCACCATGATAGTTAAATAAAATTTATTCCTTTGTAGTAGGAAAAAATTGGCTTTTCGCAAAACTGTAGCCATAGAGCTTAAACACCAGCCAAATATGCATGTAGTATAGCTTTATTCTGTTCATTACTCTCTATGTGTTATTTTGCCAGCATATTCCATGTGCTGACCCGTTTTCGGGCTGCAACATTTCATGTTGTAGACTTTTCAGACGACGAGTAAGGTGCCTTAGGTCGTGGTCTTATACTCAATGATGCCGTTGGAGTTGATGGACTCACTTATCTTCCAAGTCTTCCGCTGTTATCGTTTTAGATGGCCTTAAGCCATATTTGTCATACTTATTTCTCTTTTGAGATACTCGATGTAATAAGTGTGTGATTGCTACCCTGTTATAAATCCTCCAAGTACTGTGCGTGTCAGCATTACTGATCCAGGAATGACACTGGTGCACGGTAGATCAGACTGTTTGAGGTCTGGTCACTACATTCCCTTATTAGTTCTTTCATGAATTGCATCATTGACCAATGCTATGTTTGTCAACTTTCAATAAATTTTACCACTTATACTTTTCCTTATGTGATGTCATTACTTACCATAAGATTAGCATACGATATTTTTCATTATTTTCCTTTATTTTGATTGGAACATAGAAGGTAACGAAACAAAAACTCAAAGTAAACTTTATTATATAACTCTCACTCAATTACATAGATAGATATATCACGAAACTAGCACCAGAAAATAGATAATACTAAACTTTTATTAAACTAAATCACGAAATAGCCAAGAATCGAACTAAGGTAGGTAAAGGTAATAAAAGTGATCGTGATACGATACCGGGGCATCTCCCGCAAACTTGGCACAAGCCAAGGGGAGTGCCCATACTTGTGTGCTTAAGTCTCCTTCTTTGGGGATGAAGACGATGGTGGTGGTGATGAGGTAGTAAGCTTGTCCTCCAGCTTCCATGGAAGGGTTCACCATCATAAGAGGATGCACGCGTCTCCTGAGTCCTGAAACCGACAGCTAAACTCATACCTTTAAATCTTGCTTCATACTCAAAAACTTGATTTCGAAGATCATAGATTTGGCTTTGCAGAAAAATGATTTGCTCGTTGAAGGTGAAGACGATGTCCTTCATAGACCGGCCATCCACCTTGGGATCACGGGTGAATTCCGTCATCATGGAGTGATTGGTACTGAGTCTACGGTCCACCATCCCTTAGCGCTTGAAAATCTCCTGCTCCACCGCCTCAAGCTTGGCCTCCACGCTTCCCGTCCTCTTGGGGCCTTGAACGTCTCGGATGTGAAGCACCCCCTCACGCATCTCAATAGCTTGAGGGTGCTTCAACACCTTCGGTAGGTAGGGGTTGATGACCTTCCCGAAGAACTTGTCCTTGGAAGAGCTTGGGGTAGCCATGGCGATCTAGATCTGTTAGAAAAACAGCACGAAACAAGAGCAGAGGATTTTTCTGCGATACGATAGTCAAATTGTCCAGGGGTATTTATAAAGAATTTTTATCTTGTGAAACAAGTATACGAAAGGAAAACAGAGTCGGGAAGGTGCCCGAGGGGCCCACTACCCACCAGGGCGCGCCAGGTGGGGCAGGCGCGCCCTGGTGCCTTGTGGGCACCTGGGTTGCCTTCCCGGTTGTTTTTTTTCTAATATTCCAAAACTGACAAAAAATATTTTTGCGGAATTTTTGGAGTCCGTTTACTTACCGTATCACGTACCTCTTCCTTTTCAAGGTTCTGGAAGGTTTTTTTATGTGTTCCTCCGGTGTCATGGTTTCGATAATGTTAGTTCAACATTAATAAGCGTACCTGAAATATAGTGTTTAATTCTTTGTCCATTGACCACCTTCGGATTGGTACCTCATTATTAATCTTGATAGCTCCAGAGCGATAAACTTCTTCGATGATATATGGTCCTTCCCATTTGGAAGAAGTTTTCCTGCAAAAAAAATCTGAAATGAGAATTGTACAATAGGACATATCCACCAACTTTAATTCCCGCTTTTGGATTGTTTTGTCATGCCATCTTTTAATTTTTTCTTTGAATAGTTTGGCATTTTCATGAGCTTGGCTTCTCCATTCATCTAGTGAGCTAATATCAAATAACCTCTTTTCACCGGTAAGTTTGAAATCATAATTGAGTTCTTTAATTGCCCAATATGCTTTATGTTCTAACTCAAGAGGCAAATGACAAGCTTTCCCATAAACCATTTTATATGGAGACATACCCATAGGATTTTTATAAGCTGTTCTATAGGCCCAAAGTGCATCATCAAGTTTCTTAGACCAATTCGTTCGGGACCTATTGACAGTTTTTTGTAATATTAAATTTATTGCTCTATTGCTAAGTTCAACTTGACCACTAGATTGAGGATGATAGGGTGATGCAATTCTATGGTTAACATCATATTTAGCAAGTAATTTACGGAAAGCACCATGAATAAAGTGTAAACCACCATCGGTCATTAAATATCTAGGGACTCCAAACCTTGGGAAAATAACTTCTTTAAGCATTTTAATGGAGGTATTATGATCAACACTGCTAGTTGGAATAGCTTCTACCCACTTAGTGACATAATCAACAACAACCAAAATATGTTATATTATCATGCTGTTATATTATCATTCTTGGATGTTTTACAATCATTTTATAGCAACTTTATATCTTTTTTTGGGACTAACCTATTGACATAGTGCCAGTGCCAGTTGTTGTTTGCTTCTTTTTTACATCGCAGAAAATCTATACCAAACGGAGTCCAAACGCAGCGAAACTTTTTGGAGATTTTTTTTGGACTGGAAGACATCCAGTGGGCCAAAGAAGTGCCAGAGGGGAGCCCCGAGGGGGGCACAACCCACCAGGGCGCGCCTGGGGGCCCAGGCGCGCCTAGGTGGGTCGTGCCCAACTCGGTGGCCTCCCGCACCGCCTCTTCGCCCTATAAATTGCTAAATATTCCAAAACCCCGAAGATAACCCTAGATTAGAAGTTCCGCCGCCACAAGCCTCTGTAGCCACGAAAAACCAATCTAGACCCCGTTCCGGCACTCCGCTGGAGGGGGAAACCATCACTGGTGGCCATCTTCATCATCCCGGCGGCCACCATGATGAGGAGGGAGTAGTCCACCCTCGGGGCTGAGGGTTTGTACCAGTAGCTATGTGTTTAATCTCTCTCTCTCTCTCTCTCTCTCTCTCTCTCGTGTTCTTGAGATGGCACGATCTTGATGTATCGCGGGCTTTGTTAATATAGTTGGATCATATGGTGTTTCTCCCTCTCTATCTTGTTGTGATGAATTGAGTTTTCCTTTTGAGATTTCGTTCTTCTCGGATTGAATACTTATATGGATTTGAGATCACTTATGTCTTGCATATGAATACCCATGGGTATTATATTGATTCACTTGAGGTATGCTTTGGCACTCAACTCCTGGATTCCCGAGGTGACATTGGGGTAATCTATGCATAGGAGTTGATGCACGTTCTCGCCTTTTGTTTCTCCGGTAGAAATCTTGGGGCACTCTTTGAGGTTCTTTGTGTTGGATTGAGTATTATGAATCTGAATTTGCTTTGGTGTTATTTTAGTACGAACTCTTGATAGATCGGTCGGAAAGAATAGCTACATGTCATTTTAGTATGAACTCTTGATAGATCGATCGGAAAGAATAACTTGGTGTTATTTTAGTACGAACTCTTGGATAGATCGATCGGAAAGAATAGCTACAAACAATTTCTTCTTATGTTCTCCGCTAGATAGGAACTTTGGAGTGATTCTTCATCGCACGTTGAGGGATGGTTATATGATCCAATTAGCTTAGCATTGTTGAGAGATTGCACTAGCGAAAGTACGGACCCTAGGCCTCATTTTTCAGCATTGCAATACCATTTGTGCTCCGTCTTATCAATTGCTACTTTGCTGTTTTTTATTTTTCCTATTACAAAACTCGATATGTACTATCATTACTACGCTTGTATCACCATCTCTTCGTCGAACTAGTGCACCTATAAAAATTACCATTGTATTTGGTGTGTTGGGGACACAAGAGACTCTTTGTTATTTGGTTGCAGGGTTGCTTGAGAGAGACCATCTTCATCCTACACCTCCCACGGATTGATAAACCTTAGTTCATCCACTTGAGAGAAAATTGCTACTGTCCTACGAAACTCTACGCTTGGAGACCCAACGCGAGTCTACAAGAATAAAGTTGCATAGTAGACATGAAACTCTTTTCTGGCGACGTTGCCGGGGAGGTGAGTGCTTGAAGGTATATCTTTAGATCTTGCAATCAAATCTTTTAGTTTCTTGTTTTATCACTAGTTTGGTTTATAAAAGAAAACTACAAAAAAATGGAATTGAGGTGGTCTCATATTGTTCGTCTTTATAATGTCTTTCATGAAAATGATGAAAAGGAAAATTCTGCTCAATTGATAGAAGAAGAATTCAATAAAATGTTTGGCATAAATGATGAGCAGATTGCAATGTTGTTAGTATGAATTCTATGAATATCCAAAATACTAATGATGATTGCACTAGTCGTGTTAAAAATGTTTCTTATAAACATGTCAATTTTGTGGAGTGCATAAAGTTTGTGAAGACGTGCCTTATAGGGAAGATAGATTTTGTAAGAAGCATAAACATGATAGAACCAATTCTTCGCTCAAAGTGCTAGATGAATTTGCTACAAAATTATATTCTCTTTGTCCTATTACTTGTGAACTTTGCAATAAGGTTGGTCATCTTAATTTCCAATGCAAACTTTGTCATGATCTAATCATGGCCAAATATTGTAATGATTTGATCACCCTTGAACTTTATAATGAGCTTTGTATATTTAGGGGGAGTGAATAATTGACACATAAAAATAGTTGGTTTGAAGTATTCATTCTCACGGACGACATTGAAACTAATCTAAAAAATATTTGTATGTTTTGCATGGTAAATTGCAATGAGAATGCTTATATTGCCAACAATAGAAAGACGGGGAAACCAATAGAATATAAAAGGAATACTAATGAAAGGGTAAAGATTTCCACTTTCCCTCCTATTGTCTATCATGATGAAATAGGTGGCGAGGAGGAGCTCCCTATTCAACCAATCTCATCAATAAGAAGCTCGAATAAATTAATTAAACCCACACATGATGTGGTGAAGAAGAAGAAGAAAATAAGAAATAATAGAGGTAAAAAGGTATCTCTCCCAAATAATGTTGCTCCTATTATTGTTGTGCCTCATGAAAATGAATCAAAAATAATTGTGGAAGATGATGCACTTGATGATGATATTGCTTCTTTGTCTTATGGCACAATGTCCAAGAGCACTATTGATGATGATTTTGTTATGGCTATTGCTTGTTGTGATGATTACGATTGGGAAGATAATGATACTTCTTATAATCTTGGAAATCTTTTTGGCACCAACTTGGGAAATTATGATGATAGAAATTGTTATACCGTTGGTCCTATTCATACTTTTAATGATGAGAGTGCTTATGTTTATGATATGCCAAGCCACAAGTTTGGGGATGCTATGTTCGATGAGAATGACATGTTTGAGAATTTATTTGCTGCAATTAATGTTGGGCCCAAGCTTGGGAATGATATGCTTAATGAAGATGATATTTTTAGCCCCCCTACTTTGAATGATAAAATTTTCTGTGATGATTGCATGCCTCCTATCTATGATGAGAATAAAGTTGCTACTTATGATGATTATTGTGATGATACTTATGTTATAAAAAGTAGTGATAATTATTGTCATAATTTTGATTATCCTTTCACTGAACATTACTCTTTTAATGTGGAAACAATTTTTAGTATCCGAGTTTCATATGATACTCCCACAATTGTGATTGAGAATAAAATTGCTTATATGGAGGGTAATAAATTTTTCATGCTTTTCAATCATGAAAAGAATGCTTTATGTGATGGTTATATTGATGAATCTATTCATGATGCTACTGAAAATTATTATGAGAGAGGAACTTATGATTCATGATGCTCTTGTTATGTTTCAATTCTTATCTTTTATGCGAGCATCATTGAACTCATCATGCCTAGCTAAAAGGCATTAAAGAAAAGCGCTTGTTGGGAGACAACCCAAAATTTACCCCTAATGTTTTTGTGTGTTCACATGATTAGGCTACTGTAGTAATCATGTTTTATAGATTTTGTTTCAATAAAGTGCCAAGTAAAGTCTTTGGGATAGTGTGGATGATAGTTGACTTAATTCTGTGCAAAAGCAGAAACTTTTGCACTCAGTCCAGGAATTTTCAAAATTCAGTGTAATGTGCTTTTAATCTAATCTTTTTACAGATGATCTATATACAAATTGCCTACGTTTTCCTACTTTTTCAGAATTTTTGGAGTTACAGAAGTATGGTTGGAGTACAGATTACTATAGACTGTTTTGTTTTTGACATATTCTGTTTTCAATGCATAGTTTGCTTGTTATCTAGTTTCTATGGCTTATATTGCTCAATATAAATTGTGGAAATGATAAGGTACAGTAGGAATTGTGTCAGAACAATTTTGAATCTTGTCTTTGACAATACCAAATTGAATGGTTTGCTCTTTATCATACTAACCTATCTCACGAAGTTCCGTTAAGTTTTGTGTGATTGAAGTTTTCAAGTTTTGGGTGAGATGTCGATATGAGGAGAATAAAGAGTGACAAGCAAAGCTTGGGGATGCCCAAGGCACCCCAAGGTGATATTCAAGGAAGATCCAAGCAACTAAGCTTGGGGATGCCCCGGAAGGCATCCCCTCTTTCGTCTCCAACAATATCGGTAACCACACTTGGAGCTATATTCTCATTCGTCACATGATATGAGTTTTGCTTGGAGCGTAATGTTATTCTATTAGGATTTGCTTGCTGTTATTTAGAATAATGTTTTGCATCTTTTATTTCAATAAAAGTGGCAAGGGTAGCCTTTGCCATGCTTATTTTGCAAGTCTATATGTTGTTGTTTCAAAACAGAAAGTTTGTCACTGTTGCAAAAATTCCCGAGAAAATTCAGAATGATAAAATGTTGAAACTTTTTGCACAATACGCTCTGATAAATTTTCTACAGTGTGTTAAATTTTCAGAATTGTTTGAGTTACTTCATCATCCATTACAAACTGTCCTGTTTTGGCAGATTGCTGTTATGTTTGCATATGTTTGCGTGTTTAATGATTCTATTTGAGGATAGGAGTATTAAATATGCAGAGGCATTTTGTATGCAATGTTAAATTATAACTTCAGTGATTTGCTACAGTAGATATTGATAAGGCTATTGCATTGATTTATACTAACTTATCTCACGAGTTCTTGTTTAGTTTTGTGTGTATGAAGTTTTTAAGATTTAGGGAAACCGTGATATAAAAGGAATTAAGGAGACACAAAAGATCAAGCTTGGGGATGCCCAAGGCACCCCAAGATAATATTTCAATAAGTCTCAAGCATCTAAGCTTGGGGATGCCCCAGTAGGCATGCCACCTTTCTTCATCAACAATTATCGGTTAGTATCGGTTGAGCCTAAGTTTTTGCTTCTTCACATGAGTTGTGCTATTATTGAAATTTCATTTTGTTTTGATTTACTTGCTGTTTTAATAAAATACTTAGATCTGAAAGCTTTTAAATAAGAGAGAGTCCTCAATTAGCTACCCCTTTACTTAACTACTCGCTTGATCTTCACTTATATCTTTTTGGAGTAGTTTGTCATTTACTCTTGTGCTTCACTTATATCCTATGAGTAAATTGTTGAATGAATTGAATATCATGAAGTTGAAATTATATGTTCATATCATGCCTAGTAGTAGCTTCACATTGGGTTTAGAAAGTGAAATATTTTGAAGCTTGACAATCACAATATTGGTCATACAAGCGATTCATGAATGATTAGTATAAGGAAGAGAACTTTCACATACAAATATATTATCTTGGACATCTTCTATGATTGTGAATACCCATTAATTATTTTCAAACTTGAGCAAATTAGTTGAAGTTGGAAAAGGAAGACAAGTAATGAGTTATGATTGTGTATATTTGCATAGAAGTTATATTGTCATGGATCCTCCAACATGTGGTGTTTGCCTAGGATCTTTTGCTAGCCAACAAATTCGTACTAAGTAGAGATACTACTTGTGCATCCAAAAACCCTTAAACCCAGTTTCTTGCCATGAGTGGCCACCATACCTACTTATGTATTGAATAAGATCCTTCAAGTAAGTTGTCATCGGTGCATAAAGCAATAAAAATTGCTCCTAAATATATTTGATCTTTTATTGTAAGGGAAAACTGAGCGTTGTACAAACTTGTGATGGCAAAGTAATAAAAGTGACGGACTGCATAATAAAGGTTGGTATCATAAGGGGCAATATAACGTGACATTCCTTTGCATTAAGAGCTTGGGCATCCAAATAAAAAGCGCATGACAACCTCTGATTCCCTCTGCGAAAGGACTATCTTTTACTTTTCAGTTTTTACTTTTATGCAAAGAGTCAATAGTATGTATTCTCATTTCAACCTCAATTATTCTCTAGTTAGCAAGCATCATGTGGTGGGGAAAGATCTAGGCACATATGACCAGTCAAATATATTTGATCATCAGTTATTATTGTTGACAATTATCTCTATGATAAATGAGTTGGGAGGCGAAACATTAAGCCCCTATCTTTCTCTGTGTTCGATGGATGCCATTTGTTCTAAGAATATGCTTTGAGTACTAGCAATCATGGAAGACTATATGATGATTGAGTATGTGGAGCTCTTACTTAGACTCTGTTGAATAAGTTGAATTGCAATTGTTTGGTGACTAAGAATATAGGTTGTTGAGTTTCAAGAGAATTCATTGTTTGAACCTTAACATGTGAATTGGTTGCTACTTTAACATGATGAGTATTATGAGAAAGAGTTGCTGTTATGATGCTAGGAAAAGTGATTGAAATTATTATCATTGATCAAACTTATGCACTTTGCTAGCATTCACACTTCATAATTTTTTTTTTAATCATTTACCTACTCATTATGCTGGTCTCAGCTGGAAAGAGTTTCTTACCAAATCATATGGTCGCAAGCAACTAGGAGCAGTTCCTGCCCGATGCCAGCCAGCATGCAATTTCACTCTGATAGGATATATATATACTCTGATGTCAGCTTTATGGAGTTCTTAAGTTCACAGGCGAGGTAGCATGTATACTCTGATAGACAATTGAGCTTGAGCGCTTTATAGATTTATCAGCCCAAGATGAGCAGCTCACATATAGTACTCGTACTAATAGTTTGGCCGTAGGATATATATCAGAATTCAGAGCACACATCAATTCTGTTAACTGTGTTGATTAGCCATCAAGCAGATCATACTACAAATTAACCTGCTCGTTAATTAATGAAATTAAGGTAGCTGAAATAGTACAGTACTTGCAGTACTCGTTAATTAGGCTCTACTGAAGAAGTGCACCTGTGGAAAGATTCAGTTATCCAACGGTTGTCAAGCCCTAGAGAACATACTGTCACTTCTACTCCCTTGTAGCGTGTCAGCGATCTGCACTGAAGCAAGGGATGCAACTCAGGTTGGTACTGTCCAAACTGAAGATATAAGGCAGAACAGAAGAAGGGCGCCAAGGCGCCAGCTAGTGGGTGACGCGGCAGGAATTGATGTGGGCCAGCCTATTAGTGAATAGAGTGGGGCTCCTTTGTAAGACAGTGCCGTGTACGTTTTTTTCCGGGTAAAAGGTGAGTTTTTATTCCATGGTAATAGGGTTAGAGCATCTCCAACAGGCGCCGAACGCGCCGCGCGCAAAAAACTGCTTTGCCGCGCGCCCATCGCCTGGTTTGGCGCGGCGCGCAGCGCTGGCTCCAGCAGCTGCGCTAAAATGCAGCGCGCGCGCGCCGCTCCAGCAGCACGCAAAAAATGCAGCGCGCGCGACTCGCCGGGGCATTGCATATATGGCATTTTGAACACAAAATAAAGTTGAAACATTCAAAATGCAATGAACATGACATATAAAATTTCACACAAACAAGTTGATGAAGAGGCCGCGTGCGAGGCCGATGGTCGGAGGAGCTCCGGCGGAGGCGAGGCCAATGCCACCCGGGCTAGGGTTTGCGGCGGCGGCGGCGGTGGAGGGGTCGCGGCTATAGGATGGGGTGAGCGGGGTGCCGGCGCGTGCGTCCATGGGGTGCAGTTCGCCGGCGCCGGCGCGCGCGGGGCGTAGGAGGCGGAGAAGAGAGAGTGCAGCGCGAGCGCTCGAGTGTGTCGCGCTCGGAAGCGGGCGTCCCAAATACACCGCGCGAGATAGCGAATCCGACCGCGCGCCCAACTCTTTATACCGCGCGTGCGGTTATTGCGCGCCCGCTGGAGCCACCCGCCGGGTTGCGCGCGCGCTAAACTGGCTAAATTTGCGGCGCGGCGCCTGTTTAGCGCGCCTGTTGGAGATGCTCTTACAACCACAAGTGAAGAATTCCTCAATCACCTGAGGTCTGTCAAACATGCTCACGGCAGTTTAGGTACTATTAGTTGCTGAATATGGTGTGACTCTATCCAGCTGAAGAACATGTAGAAATGTAGAGCTGGAGCTTGGCGCTTAGGCATTTAATTTGTTAATACCTTCGCGGTGAATTCTAGCAGCGAAGCCTCTTCATTTCAAGCAGTGATGTAGCGCATATGCGAAGCCTTTGATCCGAGGTAAAAATGGTACATCGCCTCTCCTTACAAGGTGTCAATTTTAGCATCTATTTATCCGGCCAAAGTGCATATGCGAAGCTTTTCTTGATGCGTAGTTCTGTACCATAGCCTAAGAATCAGAGATTGATCTGTATATGCGAAGCTTTTCTTGGTAAACTGCACTGTCAAATCTGGACAGCAAGCTTATATCTGATAAATGAGTTAGCTAGGCTCAGAATTTTGAGTTGGCCTCTTTACATAAGTTTTAGATAAAGTTCCAAGGTTTCTTTAGAGTATTTATTTGTGTCGTTTGGATGTACGGTTTGAGAGCAGCCATCAGTTTAGTTTGCTGTCCCGAAATATATGTTCCTGGGTACAGTATTTTGATATGGGAGATTAGGCCCTGTTAGAGGTGGTATTAAAATAAAGTTACAACATGAAAATTTTAGAGGCTGTTCTGTAGATACTTAAACACATATTACTTATCAGGTTTCATTCGGTATATTAAATCCTACAAAATTATCAAAGTGGGCTGTACGTACAATGTTGGACAGAATTTTATGTTTGGACTTGGGTGAATGTAACCAGACTTATACTCTCAGATTTTGTCATAGTTGATGGTGTGAGGACTTATAATGTAATAAAGTATATACGTTGTTACAACACCAAAATCAGTGAAATATATTTCCTTTTTTTGCTGCCGATGACATCTCCTGGAATCTTGACTCCATAAAGTAAGGATTTAGATAACATCATATGTTCAGAGTTCAGTTCTTTTCTTATCTGAAACTAACATATTTTACAATGGGCATGATGGATGTTGCAGGTTCATTGATGACAGCCAAGGGTTCATGCTCGGAAACGACTACATCTTGCTCTATGTTGTCGGCTTAGCTAAAGTCCTTAATCATGAGGAGATGGGACACGTCGATTGTTAGAGTACACTTGAGAGGTGCATTTTGTGAAATTCTAGCCAAAAGATTGATAGCATGCTTGCCTGCTTGTTCTTTTCAGTTCAAATAAATGTTCCTTTTCTTATTGAATCCAAAGTAGCTAGCGGAGATCAAGTGAAAGGCTGTTGATTGTCCCGAAGTTCTTTCCTCTACAAAAGAGTGTGACCAATGATTGTTTCCAACATGCAAGGACGTGACCACACAAATTTATATATCTTAATCTCATATGCTATCAAGCTTTTCAAGTGCAGTTACCAAGCACCGCTTTTATTTAAGGAAGAAGTTGCTGATTTTTTTATTCAAATAGTTGTACCTAACTAGGTGAATGAGAATTTTTTTCTGTATTCGTGCATGTTTGCTAGTACTATTTGGTTGAACTGATGCAATTTGTGTACTAACAAGTTTTCACTTTCCCCACGTGGGCGCAGAGGTGATCGACGCTGACTAGCATGGCCCGGTGGCGCTGTGCTCTTCAACCACTCGGAGACGGACTTCGCCGTGAAGCCTGGTTGCCACGTCGCATAGATGATCGTCCAAGTGATTTCGACGCCGGAGGTCGCCGAGGTGGAGGACCTTGATGCCACCGTCCGGGGGAGGGAGGATTCGAGTCCACCGACGTCTGAACTCCGAGCCTAGGTAGATACATCTAGAGAAGTTTTCTGTTTAGGTTGGTGGTAGACCACTAGGGAAAGTACCAACCTTACGATGATGGTTGTGTGTGTCTGATGTTAAATGGAATCTTGAGATGGTTCAGTGACATGTTAAATGGAATATTGAGATGGTTCAGTGACATTGGTTTGTTTTGCATTGGACGTATTACTATTCATGAATACTACATCTAATTTTTATTTTTTTTTAAAATCCTAAATTGTTAGTAGTAGCGTGGGGAGGAATCTGAGCGCTACTAGTATATAGGATACTAGTAGCGTTGATTGTTTACCCATTCTACTACTATTTCATTAGTAGTAGCGCGTGTACGTAATAGCAGTAGCGTGGGTGGCACACGCTACTACTAACAAAGTTAGTAGTAGCGCGGGTTTAACCCACGCTACTATTAACTATTAGCTGTAGCGCGATACTAGTAGCGCGGGTACCCGCGTTGCTAGTAGCCATTTTACCCGCGCTGCTAGTAGCCTTTTTCCTAGTAGTTACATCACGTTCGAGATTCAATAAAAATAAACCATTGACTAGCGGGGCATAACCATAAAACATATCTCTCATATAAATAGAACAACAATTATTCTCGGATTTAAATGAGTAGCCATCTCGCATCAAACGAGATCCAGATACAATGTTCATGCGCAAAGCTGGTACTAAATAACAATTATTGAGATTTAAAACTAATTCCGAAGGTATATGTAGAGGTAGCGTGCCAACGGCGATCACATCGACCTTTGAACCATTCCCGACGCGCATCGTCACCTCGTACTTCGCCAGTCTCCGCTTATTCCGCAACTCCTATTTTGAGTTACAAATGTGGGCAACCGCACCGGTATCACATACCCAGGAGCTACTATGAGTGCTGGTAAGGTACACATCAATAACATGTATATCATATATACCTTTGATGTTGCCGGCCTTCTTATCTGCTAAGTACTTGGGGCAGTTCCGCTTCCAGTGACCATTTCCCTTGCAATAAAAGCACTTAGTCTCAGGCTTGGGTCCATTCTTTGGCTTCTTCCCGGCAACTGACTTACCGGGCGCGGCAACTCCCTTGCCGTCCTTCTTGAAGTTCTTTTTACCCCTGCCTTTCTTGAAACTAGTGGTCTTATTCACCATCAACACTTGATGTTCCTTTTTGATCTCCACCTCCGCTGATTTCAGCATCGAATATAACTCAGGAATGGACTTCTCCATCCCTTGCATATTGAAGTTCATCACAAAGCTCTTGTAGCTAGGTGGAAGTGACTGGAGGATTCTGTCAATGATCGAGTCATCTGGAAGATTAACTTCTAGCTGAGACAAACGGTTGTGCAACCCAGACATTTTGAGTATATGCTCGCTGACAGAACTGTTTTCCTCCATCTTACAACTATAGAACTTATCGGAGACTTCATATCTCTCGACCCGGGCATGAGCTTGGAAAACCATTCTCAGCTCTTGGAACATCTCATATGCTCTGTATTGCTCAAAACGTTTTTGGAGCCCCGGTTCTAAGCTGTACAGCATGCCGCACTGAACCAGGGAGTAATCATCACTACGCGACTGCCAGGCATTCATAACGTCTTGAGTTGCTGGGAAAATGGGTGCGTCACCTAGCGGTGCTTCAACGACATATGCTTTGTTGGAAGCTATGAGGATGATCCTCAAGTTACGGACCCAGTTCGTATAGTTGTTTCCATCATCTTTCAGCTTGGTTTTCTCTAGGAACGCGTTGAAGTTGAGGGCAACATTAGCGTGGGCCATTGGATCTACAGGATAGATTGTAAAGACAATTTTAGACTAAGTTCATGATAATTAAGTTCATCTAATCAAATTATTTAATGAACTCCCACTCAGATAGACATCCCTCTAGTCATCTACTGATACATGATCCGAATCGACTAGGTCTTGTCCGATCATCACGTGAGACGAACTAGTCATCAACGGTGAACATCTCCATGTTGATCGCATCTACCATACGACTCATGTTCGACCTTTCGGTCTCTCATGTTTCGAGGCCATGTCTGTACATGCTAGGCTCATCAAGTCAAACTAAGTGTTTCACATGTGTAAATCTGGCTTACACCAGTTGTATGCGAACGTTAGAATCTATCACACCCGATCATCACGTGGTGCTTCGAAACAACGAACCTTCGCAATGGTGCACATTTAGGGGGAACACATTTCTTGAAAATTTGTGAGGGATCATCTTATTTATGCTACCGTCGTTCTCAGCAAATAAGATGTAAACATGACAAACATCACATGCAAATCATAAAGTGACATGATATGGCCAATATCATCTTGCGCATTTGATCTCCATCTTCGAGGCGCGGCATGATCACCATCGTCACCGGCATGACACCATGATCTCCATCATCGTGTCTTCATGAAGTTGTCTCGCCAACTATTACTTCTACTACTATGGCTAACGGTTAGCAATAAAGTAATGTATACATGGCGTTTTCATTGACACGCAGGCATACAATAAATTAAGACAACTCCTATGGCTCCTGCCGGTTGTCATACTCATCGACATGCAAGTCGTGATTCCTATTACAAGAACATGATCAATCTCATACATCACATATATAATTCATCACATCCTTTTGGCCATATCACATCACATAGCATACCCTGCAAAAACAAGTTAGACGTCCTCTAATTGTTGTTGCATGTTTTACGTGGCTGCTATGGGTTTCTAGCAATAACATTTCTTACGTACGCAAAAGCCACAACGGTGATATGC
The DNA here is from genome assembly GCF_018294505.1 of Triticum aestivum. NCBI lineage: Eukaryota > Viridiplantae > Streptophyta > Magnoliopsida > Poales > Poaceae > Triticum > Triticum aestivum. The sequence continues at coordinate 45,370,693 of NC_057802.1, forward strand.
CAATTGCTATTTACCCTTCATAAGGACCCTCTTCATCGAATCCGATCCGACTAAAATGGGAGAGACAGACACCCGCTAGCCACCTTATGCAACAAGTGCATGTCAGCCGGTGGAACCTGTCTCACGTAAGCGTACGTGTAAGGTCGGTCCGGGCCGCTTCATCCTACAATGCCTCCGAATCCAGATAAGACTAGTAACGATAAGCAAATTGACCAAATCATCGCCCACAACTACTTTGTGTTCTACTCGTGCATAGAATCTACGCATAGACCTAGCTCAAGATGCCACTGTTGGGGAACGTAGTAATAATTCAAAATTTTCCTACGTGTCACCAAGATCAATCTAGGAGATGCTAGCAACGAGAGAGAGGGAGTGCATATTCATACCCTTGAAGATCGCTAAGCGAAAGCATTACAAGAATGCGGATGATGGAGTCGTACTCGCGGTGATTCAAATCGCAGAAGATCCGATCTAGCGCCGAACGGACGGCGCCTCTGCGTTCAACACACGTACAGATCGAGGATGTCTCCTCCTTCTTGATCTAGCAAGGGAAGAGGAGAAGTTGAGGGAGAGCTCCGGCAGCACGACGGCGTGGTGGTGGAGCTTGCGGTTCTCTGGCAGGGCTTCGCCAAGCACTACGGAGGAGGAGGAGTTGGAAGGGGGAGGGCTGCGCCAGGGGGGAGGGTTCCGGCTGCCCTCCATCTCCCTCACTATATATATATATATATATATATATATATATATATATATATATATATATATATATATATAGGGGAAGGGAGGAGGGGGTGGCGCCCCTAGGGTTTCCCCTAGGGGGCAGCGGCCAAGGCAGATTGGATCTCCCTAGACTTGCCCCCCAAGCCAAGCCAGGTGGAGGCTTGCCGCCCAAGCCAGGTGGAGGCGCCCCACCTCCCCAAGCAACATGGGAAAGGGTGTGTGGGTGCACAGCCCCTTAGTGGGCTGGTTTGCCCCCTCCCCTTGGCCCATGAGGCCCTGCAACACTTGCAGGGCCCCCCAAAACACCTTTCGGTCATGCTGGCCATAGCCTGCTAGCCCCGGAACACTTCCGGACTCCAATACCCTTGTCCAATATATCGACCTTCACCTCCGGACCATTCCGGAGTTCCTCGTCACGTCCGGGATCTCATCCGGGACTCCGAACAACCTTCGGTAACCACATACAATTCCCATTACAACTCTAGCGTCACCGATCCTTAAGTGTGTAGACCCTATGGGTTCGGGAACCATGCAGACATGACCGAGACACCTCTCCGGCCAATAACCAATAGCGGGATCTGGATACCCATACTGGCTCCCACATGTTCCACGATGATCTTATCCGATGAACCACGATGTCGGGGATTCAATCAATCCCGTATACAATTCCCTTTGTCCATCGGTATGTTACTTGCCCGAGGTACGATCGTCGGTATCCCCATACCTTGTTCAATCTCGTTACCAGCAAGTCTCTTTACTCGTTCCGTAACACATGATCCCGTGACTAACTCCTTAGTCACATTGAGCTCATTATGATGATGCATTACCGAGTGGACCCAGAGATACCTCTCCGTCATACGGAGTGACAAATCCCAGTCTCGATTCGTGCCAACCCAACAGACGCTTTCAGAGATACCTGTAGTGCACCTTTATAGTCACCCAGTTATGTTGTGACGTTTGATACACCCATAGCATTACTACGGCATCCGGGAGTTACACAATCTCATGGTCTAAGGAAAAGATACTTGACATTAGAAAAGCTCTAGCAAACGAACTACTCGATCTTGTGTTGTGCTTAGGATTGGGTCTTGTCCATCACATCATTCTCCTGATGATGTGATCCCGTTATCAACGACATCCAATGTCCATGGTCAGGAAACCACAACCATCTATTGATCAACGAGCTAGTCAACTAGAGGCTCACTATGGACACGTTGTGATCTATGCATTCACACATGTATTACGGTTTCCGGTTAATACAATTATAGCATGAACAATAGACAATTATCATGAACAAGGAAATATAATAATAACCATTTTATTATTGCCTCTAGGGCATGTTTCCAACATATATAGTCCCCACTTGGTGGCCCCGCAGACCCTGAAACCGACGCTATAAAATCCTATTTTTCCAGAAAAATCAAGGAGAAAGAATTATCACGTTCCACGAGACGGAGCCGCCGTCACCTCCTGTTCTTTATCGGGAGGCCAGATCTGGAGTCCGTTTGGGGCTCCGGAGAGGGGGATCTTCGATCTTCTTCATCACTAACCCTTCTCCATCGCCAATTCCATGATGCTCCCCGCCGGGAGTGAGTAATTCCTTCGTAGGCTCGCTGGTCGGTGAGGAGTTGGATGACATTCATCATGTAATCAAATTAGTTTTGTTAGGGCTTGATCCCTAGTATCCATTATGTTCTGAGATTGATGTTGCTATGACTCTGCCATGCTTAATGCTTGTCACTTTGGGCCCGGGTGCCATGATTTCAGATCTGAATCGTTTATGTTATCACCATTATATCTATGTTCTAGATCTGATCTTGCAAGTTATAGTCACCTACTATGTGTTATGATCCGTAAACCCTGGAGTGACAGAAGTCGGGATACTTTCCGGTGATGACCGTAGTTTGAGGAGTTCATGTATTCACTATGTGTTAATGCTTTGTTCCGGTTCTCTATTAAAAGGAGGCCTTAATATCCCTTAGTTTCCAATTAGACCCCGCTGCCACGGGAGGGTAGGACAAAAGATGTCATGCAAGTTCTTTCCATAAGAACATATGACAATTTTGTTGGGGCTTGATCCCTAGTATCCACTATGTTCTGAGATTGATGTTGCTATGACTTTGACATGCTTAATGCTTGTCACTTTGGGCCTGGGTGCCATGATTCCAGATCTGAACCGTTTATGTTATCACCATTATATCTATGTTCTAGATCTGATCTTGCAAGTTATAGTCACCTACTACGTGTTATGATCCGGCAACCCCGGAGTGACAATAGTCTGGATCACTCCCGGTGATGACCGTAGTTTGAGTAGTTCATGTATTCACCGTGTGTTAATGCTTTGTTCCGGTTCTCTATTAAAAGGAGGCCTTATTATCCCTTTGTTTCCAATAGGACCCCGCTGCCACGGGAGGGTAGGACAAAAGATGCCATGCAAGTTCTTTCCATAAGCACATATGACTATTTATGGAATACATGCCTACATGATATTTATGAACTGGAGCTAGTGCCGTATCGCCCTAGGTTATGACTGTCACATGATGAATATCATCCAAAAAATCATCGATCCAATGCCTACAAATTTCTCTTATATTGTTCTTGCTAAGTTACTACTGCTATCGTTACTGTTGCACTTGCTACAAAATTACTGCTATCACTATTACCTTTATTATTGCTGCTGCTACTATTATCAAAACTATCATACTAGTTTGCTACTGATCACTTTGCTGCAGATAATTAATCTCCAGGTGTGGTTGAATTGACAACTCAGCTGCTAATACTTACAAATATTCTTTGGGTCCCCTTGGGCCGAATCTATAAATTTGGGTTGAATACTCTACCCTCGAAAACTTTTGCGATCCCCTATACTTGTGGGTTATCAAGACCTTTTTCTGGCGCCGTTGCTAGGGAGCATAGCTATATTTGTTGAGTCACTTGGGATTATTATCAATTTATCACTATGAAGAATCTGAAGGATGCTAAGACCAAGATTTTTCCCTCTAAGACGAGGGAAGGTAAGGAACTGCCATCTCCATCCACACTAGATCACCTTCTGTTATAAGTAAACTTGCAGCCCCACCACATGCTATTAATCCTGATATGCCGCAAGTTATTGATGATGCTACTTCTACTATGAATAATACTTATGATGATGCTAGTACCTTGCTGATACGTCTCCAATGTATCTATAATTTTTGATTGTTCCATGCTATTATATATTTTGTTTTGGATGTTTAATGGGCTTTATTAGACACTTGTATATTATTTTTGGGACTAACCTATTAACCGGAGGCCCAACCCAAATTTCTGTTTTTTTGCCTATTTTAGTGTTTCGCAGAAAAGGAATATCAAACGGAGTCCAAACGGAATGAAACCTTCGGGAACGTGATTTTCTGAACAAACATGATCCAGAGGACTTGGAGTGGACGTCAAGCAACCAACAAGGAAGCCACGAGGCAGGGGGCGCGCCTACCCCCTGGGCGCGCCCTACACCCTCGTGGGCCCCTCGTGGCTCCACCGACCTACTTCTTCGTCCTATATATACCTACGTACCCCGAAAACATCAGAGACGGAGCCAAAACCCTATTTCCACCGCCGCAACCTTCTGTACCCGTGAGATCCCATCTTGGGGCCTTTTCCAGCGCTCCGCCTGAGGGGGCACTGATCTCGGAGGGCTTCTACATCAACACCATAGCCTCTCCGATGATGTGTGAGTAGTTTACCTCAGACCTTTGGGTCCATAGTTATTAGCTAGATGGCTTCTTCTCTCTCTTTGGATCTCAATACAAAGTTCTTCTCGATTCTCTTGGAGATCTATTTGATGTAACTCTTCTTTTGTGGTGTGTTTGTCGAGATCCGATGAATTGTGGGTTTATGATCAAGATTATCTATGAACAATATTTGAATCTCCTCTGAATTCTTTTATGTATGATTGGTTATCTTTGCAAGTCTCTTCGAATTATCAATTTGGTTTGGCTTACTAGATTGATCTTTCTTGCAATGGGAGAAGTGCTTAGCTTTGGGTTCAATCTTACGGTGCTCGATCCCAGTGACAGTAGGGGAAACGACACGTATTGTATTGTTGCCATCGAGGATAAAAAGATGGGGTTTATATCATATTGCATGAGTTTATCCCTCTACATCATGTCATCTTGCTTAAAGCGTTACTCCGTTCTTATGAACTTAATACTCTAGATGCGTGCTGGATAGCGGTCGACGTGTGGAGTAATAGTAGTAGATGCAGGCAGGAGTCGGTCTACTTGTCACGGACGTGATGCCTATATACATGATCATACCTAGATATTATCAAAACTATGCTCAATTCTATCAATTGCTCCACAGTAATTTGTTTACCCATAGTAATACTTATGCTCTTGAGAGAAGCCACTAGTGAAACCTATGGCCCCTGGGTCTATTCTCCATCATATTAATCTCCCATCAACTAGCTATTTCTTGCGCTGTTTATTTTTGCTTTCTTTACTTTTAGTCTTTATTATAAAAATACCAAAAATATTATCTTATCTTCTCTATCAGATCTCACTTTTGCAAGTGGCCGTGAAGGGATTGACAACCCCTTTATCGCGTTGGTTGCAAGGTTCTTATTTGTTTGTGCAGGTGCAAGGGACTTGAGCGTGGTCTCCTACTGGATTGATACCTTGGTTCTCAAAAACTGAGGGAAATACTTACGCTACTTTACTGCATCACCCTTTCCTCTTCAAGGGAAAACCAACGCAGTGCTCAAGAGGTAGCAAGAAGGATTTCTGGCGCCGTTGCCGGGGAGTCTACGCACAAGTCAAGACATACCAAGTACCCATCACAAACTCTTATCCCTCACATTACATTATTTGCCATTTGCCTCTCATTTTCCTCTCCCCCACGTCACCCTTGCCGTTTTATTCGCCCTCTTTTTTTTGCTCGCCTTTCCTTTGCCATGACCGAATCAAAAGGGGCTAGGGGTTCTTTCCTAGGTTTCAATGCCTTGGATAGCCCTTCCGTCCTCTCTAAGCTCATAAATAATGATGCTATGGAAAAACCTACCGGGCTTATCAATGAGAATCTGAATAATTTCGATGAAGATGATTCCGGAATATTCCGTTATTTACTTGATGAGTCTTTGAAAGATGCTTGGGATAGGTTACTGAGAATCCGGGCCAGCTTTGTGCCCCAATATCAAATTGAAATATACTTAAAAAGCTTTTATGTTGCCTTACCTTCGTCGTTTAAGCATGTCTTAGACTCTATTTTTGAAGAAGGTTTTCTTGAAGGGGATGCCATAGATACCTATGAAAAGATGAAAACCTTATTTGGGCACCCCATGAATGAGAAGGTCGAATCTACCTCTCTTTTGCTTTCCTATCAAAACGAAACTATCAAAGAGATGAAGGCTAGCTTAGATGCTAATTTCTGTAACGTGCTTAATCTTTCTTCTACCATTAATAACCATGTGCTTTATAAAAATAGAAATATTAATGACATAGATAACAAGTTTGCTCTTTTCTTTCCTAAAACGAAAGATGACAATACCTAGATCTATCCTTGTTTCGACGCCTAGCTAGGGGCGTTAAACGATAGCGCTTGTTGGAGGGCAACCCAATTTTATTTTAGTTTTTTTTGCTTTTTGCTCCTATTTAGGAATAAATCTTTGATCTAGACTCTGGTTAGATTTATTTTTGTGTTTTAATTAGTGTTTGTGCCAAGTTAAACCTATAGGATCTTCTTGGATGATGGTTATTTCATCTTGCTGAAAATTCCAGAAACTTTCTGTTCACGAAAACAATTGTTTAAAATCACCAGAACGTGATAAAATACTGATTCCAATTGCAGTAGATCAATAAACAAATTATCTAGGTCCTCCTATTTTGGTAGAAGTTTTTGAGTTCCAGAAGTTTGCGTTAGTTACAGATTACTACAGACTGTTCTGTTTTTGACAGATTCTGTTTTTCGTGTGTTGTTTGCTTATTTTGATGAATCTATGGCTAGTAAAATAGTTTATAAACCATAGAGAAGTTGGAATACAGTAGGTTTAACACCAATAAAAATAAATAATGAGTTCATTACAGTACCTTGAAGTGGTGTTTTGGTTTCTTTCGTTAACGGAGCTCACAAGATTTTCTGTTAAGTTTTGTGTTGTGAAGTTTTCAAGTTTTGGGTAAAGATTTGATGGATTATGGAACAAGGAGTGGCAAGAGCCTAAGCTTGGGGATTCCCAAGGCACACCAAGGTAAATCCAAGGACACCAAAAAGCCAAAGCTTGGGGATGCCCCGGAAGGCATCCCCTCTTTCGTCTTCGTCCATCGGTAACTTTACTTGGAGCTATATTTTTATTCACCACATGGTATGTGTTTTGCTTGGAGCGTCTTGTATGATTTGAGTCTTTGATTTTAGTTTACCACAATCATCCTTGCTGTACACACCTTTTGAGAGAGACACACATGGTTCAGAATTTATTAGAATACTCTATGTGCTTCACTTATATCTTTTGAGCTATATAGTTTTTGCTCTAGTGCTTCACTTATATCTTTTAGAGCACGGTGGTGGTTTTGTTTTATAGAAACTATTGTTCTCTCATGCTTCACTTATATCATTTTGAGAGTCCTACAAAATAGCATGGTAATTGGCTTTAATTGTGAAATTAGTCCTAATATGATAGGCATCCAAGATTAGTAAAAACTTTCTTATAAGTGCGTTGAATACTAAGAGAAGTTTGATGCTTGATAATTGTTTTGAGATATGAAGATAGTGATATTAGAGTCATGTAGTTGAGTAGTTGTGAATTTGATAAATACTTGTGTTAAAGTTTGTGATTCCCGTAGCATGCACGTATGGTGAACCGTTATGTGATGAAGTCGGAGCATGATTTATTTATTGATTGTCTTCCTTATGAGTGGCGGTCGGGGAAGAGCGATGGTCTTTTCCTACCAATCTATCCCCCTAGGAGTATGCGTGTAATACTTTGTTTTGATAACTAATAGATTTTTGCAATAAGTATATGAGTTCTTTATGACTAATGTTGAGTCCATGGATTATACGCACTCTCATCCTTCCACCATTGCTAGCCTCTCTAATACCGCACACTTTTCGCCGGTATCATACAACCACCATATACCTTCCTCAAAACAACCACCATATCTACCTATCATGGCATTTCCATAGCCATTCTGAGATATATTGCCATGCAACTTACCACCGTTCCGTTTACTATGACACGCTCCATCATTGTCATCTTGCTTTGCATGATCATGTAGTTGACATCGTATTTGTGGCAAAGCCACCGTTCCTTATCTTCATACATGTCACTCTTGGTTCATTGCATATCCCGGTACACCGCCGGAGGCATTCATATAGAGTCATATTTTGTTCTAAGTATTGAGTTGTAAGTAAATAAAAGTGTGATGATCATCATTATTAGAGCATTGTCTCAAGTGAGGAAAGGATGATGGAGACTATGATTCCCCCACAAGTCGGGATGAGACTCCGGACTAAAAAAAAGAGGCCATAAAAAAAGAAGAAGGAGAAGGCCCAACAAAAAAAATGAGAGAAAAGAGAGAAGGGATAATGCTACTATCCTTTTTCCACACTTGTGCTTCAAAAGTAGCACCATGATCTTCATTGATAGAGAGTCTCCTATGATGTCACTTTCATATACTAGTGGGAATTTTACATTATAGAACTTGGCTTGTATATTCCAATGATGGGCTTCCTTAAAATGCCCTAGGTCTTCGTGAGCAAGCGAGTTGGATGCACACCTACTTAGTTTCCATTGTTGAGCTTTCATACACTTATAGCTCTAGTGCATCCGTTGCATGGAAATCCCTACTCACTCACATTGATATCTATTAATGGGCATCTCCATAGCCCGTTGATACGCCTAGTTGATGTGAGACTATCTTCTCCTTTTTGTCTTCTCCACAACCACCATTCTATTCCACATATAGTGCTATATCCATGGCTCACGCTCATGTATTGCGTGAAGATTGAAAAAGTGTGAGAACATAAAAAGTATGAAACAATTTCTTGGCTTGTCATCGGGGTTGTGCATGATTTAAATACTTTGTGTGGTGAAGATAGAGCATAGCCAGACTATATGATTTTGTAGGGATAACTTTCTTTGGCCATGTTATTTTGAGAAGACATGATTGCTTTATTAGTATGCTTGAAGTATTATTACTTTTATGTCAATATTAAACTTTTATCTTGAATCTTTCGGATCTGAATATTCATACCACAAATAAGAGAATTACATTGAAAATTATGCTAAGTAGCATTCCACATAAAAAATTCTGTTTTTATCATTTACCTACTCGAGGACGAGCAGGAATTAAGCTTGGGGATGCTTGATACGTCTCCAACGTATCTATAATTTTTGATTGTTCCATGTTATTATATATTCTGTTTTGGATGTTTAATGGGCTTTATTATACACTTTTATATTATTATTGGGACTAACCTATTAACCGGAGGCCCAGCCCAAATTGCTGTTTTTTTACCTATTTCAGTGTTTCGCAGAAAAGGAATATCAAACGGAGTCCAAACGGAATGAAACCTTTGGGAACGTGATTTTCTGAACAAATGTGATCCAGAGGACGTGGAGTGGACGTCAAGCAACCAATGAGGAAGCCACGAGGCAGGGGGCGCGCCTACCCCCCTGGGCGCGCCCTCCACCCTCGTGGGCCCCTCGTGGCTCCACCGACCTACTTCTTCCTCCTATATATACCTACGTACCCCGAAAACATCAGATACGGAGCCAAAACCTATTTCCACCGCCGCAACCTTCTGTACCCGTGAGATCCCATCTTGGGGCCTTTTCCGGCGCTCCGCCGGAGGGGGCATTGATCACGGAGAGCTTCTACATCAACACCATAGCCTCTCCGATGATGTGTGAGTAGTTTACCTCAGACCTTCGGATCCATAGTTATTAGCTAGATGGCTTTTTCTCTCTCTTTGGATCTCAATACAAAGTTCTCCTCGATTCACTTGGAGATCTATTTGATGTAACTCTTCTTTTGCGGTGTGTTTGTCGAGATCCGATGAATTTTGGGTTTATGATCAAGATTATCTATGAACAATATTTGAATCTCCTTTGAATTCTTTTATGTGTGATTGATTATCTTTGCAAGTCTCTTCGAATTATCAGTTTGGTTTGGCCTACTAGATTGATCTTTCTTGCAAAGGGAGAAGTGCTTAGCTTTGGGTTCAATCTTACGGTGCTCGATCCCAGTGACAGTAGGGGAAACGACACGTATTGTATTGTTGCCATCGAGGATAAAAGATGGGGTTTATATCATATTGCATGAGTTTATCCCTCTATGTCATGTCATCTTGCTTAAAGCGTTACTCCGTTCTTATGAACTTAATACTCTAGATGCATGCTGGATAGCGGTCGATGTGTGGAGTAATAGTAGTAGATGCATGCAGGAGTTGGTCTACTTGTCACGGACGTGATGCCTATATACATGATCATACCTAGATATTCTCATAACTATGCTCAATTCTATCAATTGCTCGACAGTAATTTGTTTACCCACCGTAATACTTATGCTCTTGAGAGAAGCCACTAGTGAAACCTATGGCCCCCGGGTCTATTCTCCATCATATTAATCTCCCGTCAACTAGCTATTTCTTGCGCCGTTTATTTTTGCTTTCTTTACTTTTAGTCTTTATTATAAAAGTACCAAAAATATTATCTTATCTTCTCTATCAGATATCACTTTTGCAAGTGGCCGTGAAGGGATTGACAACCCCTTTATCGCGTTGGTTGCAAGGTTCTTATTTGTTTGTGTTGGTGCAAGGGACTTGAGCATGGTCTCCTATTGGATTGATACCTTGGTTCTCAAAAACTGAGGGAAATACTTACGCTACTTTACTGCATCACCCTTTCCTCTTCAAGGGAAAACCAACGCAGTGCTCAAGAGGTAGCACTTGCTTGATGATAATGTGGCACTAGGTGAATTTCTTGATGAACAAATTGCTAGAGTAAGACATCATGATATTGATGAAACTGATGATGAGCTTGAAACTGAAAATCTTGAAACATCTAATAGAACTAGCCCTCCTAGATATGAATTGCCAAAGGTACCGGAAGGTTATGTTATGGGTGAAGAGGCAACTAGAGATATTCTTGCTTGTAAGGATAGAGATGATCTAGAGAAATTATTATGCAAGTATAAAGAGAAATCTTTGAATGCTAGGATGAAATATGATCCTAAGTTTGCTACTTCACCTATCTTTATTGATGATAAGGATTATGGATTCTCTGTCGACCCAGAGTTAATTACTCTGGTTGAATCTGATCCTTTCCATGGCTATGAAACTAAAACTGTTGTGGCACATCTTACTAAGTTGAATGATATAGCCACCCTTTTTTCTCATGATGAGAAAAGTCGCTATTACTATATTCTCAAATTATTTCCGTTATCATTAAAGGGTGATGCTAAAGCTTGGTACAATACTCTTGCTCCTGGTTGTGTGCGTAGTCCCCAGAATATGACTTATTACTTCTCTGAAAAATATTTTCCTGCTCATAAGAAACAAGCTGCCTTACAGGAAATATTTAACTTTGTGCAAATTGAAGAAGAGAGTCTCCCACAAGCTTGGGGGAGGCTTCTCCAATTGCTTAATGCTTTGCCTGATCATATTCTTAAGAACAATGAAATACTTGATATCTTCTATAATGGACTAACCGATGCTTCTAGGGATTTCCTAGATAGTTGTGCTGGTTGTGTTTTCAGGGAACGAACTATTGGGCAAGCTGAAGAATTATTGAACAACATATTAAAAAATTATGATGATTGGACTCCTCCTGAACCAGCTGCTAAACCTATTCCAAATAAGAGGGGTATCTTATATCTCAGTCCTGAAGATATGCAAGAGGCAAAGAAATCTATGAAAGAAAAAGGTATTAAAGCTGAGGATGTTAAAAACTTACCTCCTATTGAAGAAATACATGGGCTTGATACACCACCACTGCCTAAGGTGGAAGAGGTAAATTCTCTAATGAAATCAATGAAAATGATAACCCTCACAATATGCACCCTAGCCAATGCCTTTATGAGTTTGAGAATTACATTAGAAAACAAGATCACTTCAATGCAAATCTTATGAAACAATTGAAATACAATTCTGATATGATTGCTTTCTTGAGTGACTTGTTATTTAGAATCTCAAATGATGTTAGAGGTGTGGGGAAGCATGCTTCTATGGTTCAAACTCAGTTAGAACAAGTTGCTAAATCTCAAAGAGAGTTGCTTGATAAAATGAATAGTAATATAACTGACTTTGCTGTTAGAGTAGCAACTAGAGGAGGTAAAATGACTCAGGAACCACTTTATCCTGAGGGACACCCAAAAAGAATTGAACAAGACTCTCAAAGAGTTAACACTGATGCACGTAGTCCTTCCAAAAGGAAAAATAATAAGAAAAATGATAGGACTCTTCATGCCTCTAGTTAGGGGTGGGCATAAAAACCGAGTAACGGAATGCCGAACCGAAACCGATACTGAAGAAACCGAATTTTCGGTTTTTGCTGTTGGTACAGTGAAAATCGGTTTTTACTTGTGAAAACCGAAATCAAATCACTCGGTTCGGTGGTAACCGTATAACCGAAACAAAAAACCGAACTAGTCATTAGCAGGAATCTCTGCACGTCACGCATCCCGCCAAAGCCGCTAGCGGCTCGCCTGTCCACGTCTCCTGTGTACCACGTACGTACGAATGGCCACGCGCGCCTGTCCGCATCTCGTCACAGTGTACTAGTACAAAAGCCCACGTGCAAGCTAAGCCAGCCTAGGCATGGGCCTTGTACGTAATTTGCATGGCCCAAATGCATTAACTAATGCCTCTGAAGGCAGGTGGAGTGTGCATCGGCTTGCTTAGTCCCACATCGCGTAGCTAAGCTCAAGGGGACAGGGCGCTCGAGTATATAGTGAGCAGGGGAGCGCTGAGGTGATGGACTCGCAGTTTTATAACCAAACATTCGGTATAAACTGAAAACCGAACCGAACTATCGGTTAACCGAAATTTTGGTTAGTTGTTTTTGGTGGTTATTTTCGGTTTTTAATATTGTAAACTGAAATTGAATAAAAACAGAACAGTATAAACCGAATTTTCGGTTTATACCGAATGCCCACCCCTGCCTCTAGTGAACCTGAAGTAGAAAAACCTCCTGATAACGAAAATGAAGTTTCTATCTCTGATGCTAAAACTCAATCTGGTAGTGAACACTCACCTTCTGGCAATGAAAAATATAATGATGAGGTTCATGAAAATACTCAAACAAATAATAAAGAACCAGACAATGATGTTGAGATAGAACCAGCAGTTGATTTTGATAACACACAACCCAAGAATAAAAGATATGATAAAAGAGACTTTGTTGCTAGAAAACATGGTAAGGAAAGAGAACCATGGGTTCAAAAACCTATGCCCTTTCCACCTAAGTCAACTAGAAAGAAAGATGATGAAGAATTTGAATGCTTTGCTGAAATGCTTAGGCCAGTCTTTTTGCGTACTCGCTTGACTGATATCTTAAAAATGCCTCCTTATGCAAAGTACATGAAAGACATCATCACCAATAAGAGAAAAATACCAGAAGCTAAATCTCCACCATGCTTGCTAATTATACTTTCAAAGATGGAGTACCTAAAAAACTTGGAGATCCGGGAATACCAACTATACCTTGCTCCATCAAAAGAAATTATGTTAAAACTGCTTTGTGTGATTTGGGAGCTGGTGTTAGTGTTATGCCTTTCTCTTTATATAAAAGACTTGATTTGAATAAACTCACACCTACTGAAATATCTTTGCAAATGGCTGACAAATCAACTGCCATACCTATCGGTATTTGTGAGGATCTGCCCGTTGTTGCTGCTAATGTTACTATTTTGACTGACTTTGTTATACTTGAGATGCCCGAGGACGACAACATGTCGATTATCCTTGGTAGACCCTTTTTGAATACTGCAGGGGCTGTTATTGATTGCAATAAAAGCAAGGTCACTTTTCATATCAATGGTAATGAGCATACGGTGCACTTTCCGAAGAAACAATTCCAAGTGAATGGTATTAATGTTATTGAAAAATCTCCGACAATAACTATTGGAAGTTTTCAACTACCTCTACCTACTGTCAAAAAGAAATATGAAATGCTTATTGTTGGGAATATTCATATCCCCGTTGAGGTAACTTAGTGATTTATGAAAGTTCTTCGGTTTCATGCTAATCGAAAGTGGTTGTTAATAAGACTTGATCAACCTTATTAATGGATCATTTTTGAGAGGTATGAAGTTGATGAATTTAGTAGGCACTACCTTCTGTCCCTACCTTTTTTCTTTTCTTTTTTTTTCTTAGTTAAATAAAATAAAATGCCATGTTTTGTCTGTTTTCTGAATTTCCCGTGCAATAAAAATGACCCAAAAATAAAAGTTCTCAGAATGCTCTGAAATTTTAATATGACTTTTTCTGAATATTTAAGAATTTTTGGTGCAAATGACATCAGAGGGAGGTGCACCAGGTGGGCACAACCCACCTGGGCGCGCCAGGACCCCCAGGCGCGCCCTGGTGGGTTGTGGTCCCCACGTGGGCCCCCACTTATCTCTTCATCCCACATTACCACCTACCTCCAGAAAAAAATCACCATTGCTCTCTCTCTCTCTCTCTCTCTCTCGTGTTCTTGCTCTCAAACCCGCGGATTTCGATCTCTTTGCTCAAAGCTTCATTTTCCGAAACTGTTTCGGGGGATTGTTGCTTGGTATGTGACTCCTCCGTTTGTCCAATTAGTTTTTGCTTTAGTGGTTTATATTTTGAATGATTAGCTACTCTTGGTGCTGTTGTGGATGAGCTTGCATGTTGAATTCTTAGAGTTTTAAGTAGTTTGAATGCTTGCTATAGCCTCTATGCATACCTATGAGCAGTTGCTACCAATATTGTGAAGTTTTGTTGACAAATTTTTTTCACCCAAATTTTTTCAGAAAATTGTATGCGAACATGATGAACCTTTTTGGAAGGAGTTCTTCGAGGAGGAGATCCTCGGAGGCATCTTCTAGTGACAACTCCGTTCGTCGTTCTTATGTTGAACCAAGTGAAAGTTCCATATGAGATGCCACCACAAAAACATCCTTATGGCCATGCGATGATTATATGGTGAGTGTGGGCATTAAGGAGGAATTTGAGCAATATGTTCACAATGCCGGTCTCGGTCCCTACATTTCAGATAAGTGCAACCAACACCTCACTCTCACTGAATCATTTGTCAAAGGGTTTAAATTCCACCCCCGTGAGTCTAGGGTGTCATTTAAACTGTACAAAAATCCATTTACCATATCCTTAGAGAGATTTGCTCACCATTGCAAAATACCATTCTGTGGTTCGCTAGACAAACCACCAAGGTCTGAGTTCCAAGCGTTCTTGACTAGTCTTTGCTATGGTGAGACTAGGGGAGTGACGTAGGGTAGAATAAAGAGCATTCATTTTCCTGCAATCCAGTACTTTGCATTATTTAATGGAAAATGTATTGTAGTGAAACAAGATTGTAGTACACTTTGTGCTCCAGACTTGAGCCTCATACGCACCGCTCTCAGCGGTGACAGAGGTTATAATCTTGGAGCGATTGCTGCACGCAGGTTGCAACACAATGCTAATAGTGGTTATTTCTATGGTGGAATTTCTGCACACTCTTAGCAAGAGAGCTGGGTGTTTCACCTTTGCCTTATGACCCTATTTTACCCACATAGTATTTAGACTTTGATGCTACGAAACGTCATAAGATCCTTAGAGGTGATCCCCATAATTTCACCTACAAATTATTGTTTAATCAAAGTTCTATTGTGTATACATATTTGCCTATGCCTGCTCTCTTTGATGCTCACAGTAGGGGGAAGATATTTTGTTCTGGAGAGCGAGGCCCGAGCTCATAACGCGGTGGTTGAGGCCGCGCAGTAGGCTGAGACATCCGCATCGAGAGCCTCCGTAAGCTATCACCCCGACTACTATGCAGGCTACTGATTGATTACCAAGTTAGGCCAAAAGCCTAAGCTTGGGGGAGTACGTATTTCCACCGACATTACATTCATGTTCACACATTTCAGTTGTCGGTGTTCACACCTTTTCATTGTATTATCCATGCTTAATTTATTTTCTCGCTTTTTTCTTGTGTGTTTGAAAAACTTTGAGAAAATCCAAAAATATTTCCTGCTTCTTTTTTATTTTTCTTTCTAGAGTAGTTAGTTGTAGCACTAAAAAGGAAACCCAAAAAGATTTCCTTGTTCCTCTTTTGCTTGTTGGGAGCTTTCCCGTGTAAATACTTTTTCTTGTTTTTGGTTTTCCCTTGCTTGTTCAAGAAAACCAAAAACTCCAAAAATATTTCAGTGTGTTTCTTTGAATTTCTTTTCCTTTTTATTGAATCGTACCGAGGAGAAGACCACGATGAAAATGTTGAGTGGCTCTCACATGCATTATTGTTGATCTAACAAAGAGCCCATTTTACCTTGTCTTCTCCTGTTGAATAAAATGTTTGCAGATTCCAGCTTAGTCCACGACACTCTTGCACTATTATTATTTTCATATCGTTTGGTCATGCAAGTGAAAGGCAATAATGATGATATTTGATGAACTGGCCGTGGCAGAGAGAAACAGGTATGAACTCGACTTGTTCTGTTTTTGTAAATATGTTTAACCTAGTATCCATGATTCAGCCCATTATGATTAAACATGTTTGCAATGACAATTAGAGATTATAGTTTCTCATGCCATGCATAAGTAGCTAGGAGTGGATAATAATTTATCTTAGATGTCAACATTGCGTTAAAATGATTGTGATGTAGTATGATGATATGGTATCCTCCTCTGAAGGTTCGAGTGGCTTGACTTGGTACATGTTCATGCATGTAGTTGAATCAAAACGAACATAGCCTCTATGATATTTATGTTCATGGTGTTCATATCCTACTCATGCTAGTGTCCAATGTTACTTATGCATAATGCATGTTCATGACTGTTGTTGCTCTCTAGCTGGCCGCTTCTCAACCTATTTGGTAGCCTTCGCCTGTACTAAGTGGGAATTCTGCTTGTGCATCAAAAACCTTGAACCCAAGTTATTCCAGACGAGTCCACCATACCTACCTATATGCGGTATTACCCTGCCGTCCTAAGTAAATTTGCATGTGCCATCTCTAAAAACTTCAAATAAATATCCTTTTTGTGTGCCTGGATCATTCATGGAATGATAGGAGGGAGTCGGTATCTTGCATGCTAAGAGGGTTATTCTCAGGACGAGTGTTTATTCACTCGCCATTGCACGAGAAAAGGAACGGCAATAGGGATTCCCAGTCCCAAACTGCAAACAGAAAAGAGCTTACAAATAATCAAACAAAAACTCCTACAGAGTCATAACCTTTACTTTATCGCTTGGGAACCGCTACTAATGTGTTTAGCATGGAAGATATTGATAACTGATGGTCGTGAAGTAAACAAGATGGGTGCATTTCTCAGAATTTCATTTACATCTGTTTTAAAAACTTGAGCTCTGACACCTCTGCAAATCACTGCTTCCCTTTGCGAAGGGACTATCTATTTACTTTTATGTTGTGTCATCACCTTCTAAAATAAGCACCAGAACCTGAGAGCACTGTTGTCATGCTTATGCATTGTGTGTAGCTAATGTTGGGTGCATCATGACTGGATCTTTTCTACCATGAATTACAATGTTTAGCCACTGCTTGAACTTTGGAGGTGATTTGCATTTATGTTTTGCGGTCTCAGAAAGGGCTAGCGAGATACCGCTATTGTCATATTATATCATGATTGTTTTTGACAAAGCGTTGTTGTTTGAGATATGTTATTATTTCTCGCTAGCTGATTATGTCATTGATACGAGTTAATATAATTTTTAAGAGTTATTGCCGGCATGGTTAGTTATAATATTGGCTGAAACCTGGGTGATGTTTAAGCTTATTTATGCAAACAAGAGCAAAAGAGTTCGTAAAAGTTTTTGTTTCTCACTTTGAGTTTATCAACTGAATTGCTTGAGGACAAGCAAAGGTTTAAGCTTGGGGGAGTTGATACGTCTCTATCATATCTACTTTTCCTAACACTTTTCCTCTTGTTTTGGACTCTAATTTGCATGATTTGAATGAAACTAACCTGGACTGACGCTGTTTTCAGCAAAACTACCATGGTGTTGTTTTTTGTGCAGAAATAAAAGTTCTCGGATTGGAACGAAACTTTGTGAGGATTTTTTATATCAATAAAGAGAATTTATGGAGCCAAGAACCACCGGAGGAGGGCACCTGGGTGGGCACAACCCACCAGGGCGCGCCTCCCCCTCCAGGCGTGCCAGGTGGGTTGTCCCCACCTGGTGGCCCCGCAAACCCTGAAACCGACGCTATAAAATCCTATTTTTCCAGAAAAAATCAGGGGGAAAGAATTATCGCGTTCCACGAGACAGAGCCGCCGCCGTCTCCTGTTCTTCATCGGGAGGCCAGATTTGGAGTCCGTTTGGGGCTCCGGAGAGGGGGATCTTCGATCTTCGTCATCACCAACCCTTCTCCATCGCCAATTCCATGATGCTCCCCACCGGGAGTGAGTAATTCCTTCGTAGCCTCGTTGGTCGGTGAGGAGTTGGATGAGATTCATCATGTAATCGAGTTAGTTTTGTTAGGGCTTGATCCCTTGTACCCATTATGTTCAGAGATTGATGTTGCTATGACTTTGCCATGCTTAATGATTGTCACTTTGGGCCCGGGTGCCATGATTTCAGATCTGAACCGTTTATGTTATCACCATTATATCTATGTTCTAGATCCGATCTTGCAAGTTATAGTCACCTACTACGTTTTATGATCCGGCAACCCCGGAGTGACATTAGTCGGGACCACTCCCGATGATGACCGTAGTTTGAGGAGTTCATGTATTCACCGTGTGTTGATGCTTTGTTCCGGTTCTGTATTAAAAGAGGCCTTAATATCCCTTAGTTTCCAATAGGACCCCACTGCCACGGGAGGGTAGGACAAACGATGTCATGCAAGTTCTTTCCATAATCACGTATGACTATTTACGGAATACACGCCTACATTATATTTATGAACTGGAGCTAGCGCTGTGTCGCCCTAGGTTATGACTGTCACATGATGAATATCGTCCAACAAATCATCGATCCAATGGCTACGAATTTCTCTTATATTGTTCTTGCTAAGTTACTACTGCTATCGTTACGGTTGCACTTGCTAAAGAATTACTGCTATCACTGTTACCGTTATTATTGCTGCTGCTACTATTATCAAAACTATCATACTACTATGTTACTGATCACTATGCTGCAGATAATTAATCTCCAGGTGTGGTTGAATTGACAACTCAACTGCTAATACACAAATATTCTTTGGCTCCCCTTGTGTCGAATCTATAAATTTGGGTTGAATACTCTACCCTCGAAAACTGTTGCAATCCCCTATACTTGTGGGTTATCAGGATTCATCGCATTTTATGATACGGAGCCGCCGCCACCTCCTGTTCTTCGTCAGGAGGACAGATCTGGAGTCTGTTTTGGGCTTTGGAGAGGGGAAATCATCGCCATCGTCATCATCAACCATCCTCCATCACCAATTCCATGATGCTCACCGCCGTGCATGAGTAATCCCATCATAGGCTTGCTCGACGGTGATGGGTTGGATGAGATTTACCATGTAATCGAGTTAGTTTTGTTAGGGTTTGATCCCTAGTATCCACTATGTTCTAAGATTGATGCTGCTATGACTTTGCTATGCTTAATGCTTGTCACTAGGGCCTGAGTGCCATGATTTCAGATCTGAACCTATTATGTTTTCATGAATATATTTGTGTTCTTGATCCTATCTTGCAAGTTATAGTCACCTACTACGTGTTATGATCCGGCAACCCCGGAGTGACAATAGTCGGGACACTTCGTGGTGATGACCGTAGTTTAAGGAGTTCATGTATTCACTAAGTGCTAATGCTTTGGTCCGGTTCTCTATTAAAAGGAGGCCTTAATATCCCTTAGTTTCCATTAGGACAAAAGATGTCATGCAATTTCTTTTCCATAAGCACGTATGACTATATACGGAATACATGCCTACATTATATTGATGAATTAGAGCTAGTTCTGTGTCACCCTATGTTATAACTATTACATGATGAATGCCGTCCGACATAATTATCCATCATTGATCCATTGCCTACGAGCTCGTTTCATATTGATCTTTGCTAAGTTACTTTTCCGTTGCCACTGTTATGATTGCTACAAAACTGCTACTATTGCTTTTGCCACTGTTACCGTTACTTCCATACTACTTTGCTATTAAATACTTTGCTGTAGATATTAAGTCTTTCAGGTGTGGTTGAATTGACAACTCAGCTGCTAATACTTGAGAATATTCTTTGGCTCCCCTTGTGTCGAATCAATAAATTGGGTTGAATACTCTACCCTCGAAAACTATTGCGATCCCCTATACTTGTGGGTTATCACTTGTTTGTCTTATGGCACAATGTCTCAGAGTACTATTGATGATGATTTTGTTATGCCTATTGCTGGTATGTGTTGTGAGGAAACGATTGCTGGTATACAATTGTGAGCAAATGATTGCTGGTATACAATGTTGAGTGGCTCTAATATGCATTATTGTTGATCTAACAAAGAGCCCATATTACCTTGTCTTCTCCTTTTAATAAATGTTTGCAGATTCCAGCTTAGTCCAATGCATGTGCACTATTATTATTATCCACACCGTTCGGTCGTGCAAGTGAAAGGAAATAATGATGATATATGATGAAATGATTGAGATGAGGAAAAGCTGGTATGAACTCGACCTGTCTTGTTTTTGTAAATATGATTAGTTCATCGTTCTTGATTCAGCTCATTATGAATGAAGCATGTTTGCAATGACAATTAGAGATTATAGTTGCTCATGCCATGCTTAATTAGCTAGGAGTTTATAATGGTTTGCCTTGCGTGCCAACATGCTTTTAAAATGGTTGTGAAGTAGTATGATAGGATGGTATCCTCCTTGAATGATTCGAGTGGCTTGACTTGGCACATGTTCATGCATGTAGTTGAAACAAAATCAACATAGCCTCCACGATATTTATTTTCATGGTGATTTATATCCTACTCATGCTTGCACTCAATGTTGGTTAATCTTAATGCATGTTTATGACTGTTGTCGCTCTCTAGTTGGTCGCTTCCCAGTCTTTTTCTAGCCTTCACTTGTACTAAGCGGGAATACTGCTTGTGCATCCACTTCCATAAATCCAAAGTTGTTCCATATGAGTCCACCATACCTTCCTATATGCGGTATTTACCTGCCGTTCCAAGTAAATTTGCATGTGCCAAACTCTAAACCTTCAAATGATAATCTGTTTTGTATGCCCGAATCGCTCAAGTGGCGACTGGGGGCTGTCAGTATCTTCCATGCTAGGTGGGTTATTCTCACGATGAGTGGACTCCGCTCATCATTCATGAGAAAATGGCTGGTAATCGGGATGCCCAGTCCCATGCTCAAATCAAATCAAAATATAATTGCAAACAAAACTCCCCCAAGACTGTTGTTAGTTGGATGGTACCCGTTGTTTCGGACCAGCCGTGGAGTGTGCTTGTTGGTGGTGGGGAGTATAAACCTTACCATTCTGTTTGGGAACTGCCTATAATGTATCTAGTATGGAAGATACCGAGATCTCTTGGTTGTTATGTTGACAATGAAAGCATACCGCTCAAAATAATATTTATCTCTATTTCAAAAACTCGAGCTCTGTCACCTCTGGAAATCCCTGCTTCCCTTGGCGAAGGGCCTATCTATTTACTTTTATTGCTGAGTCATCATCCTCTTATAAAAAGCTACAGTTAGAGAGCACCACTGTCATTTGTATGCATTGTTATTAATTTGTATTGAGTATGACTGGATCTCTTTTACCATGAATTACAATGTCTAGTCAGTCTTTGATCTTTAGGGGTGCTCTGCATTTATGTTTTGTGGTCTCAAAAAGGGCTAGCGAGATACCATCTTGTTATATCATATCATGATTGTTTTGAAAAAGTGTTGTCATCCGAGACTTATTATTATTGCTCGCTAGTTGATTATGCCATTGATATGAGTAAATGTGAGACCTAAATGTTATTGTGAATATGGTTAGTTCATAATCTTGGCTGAAAACTTGAATGCCGGCTTTACATATTTACAACAACAAGATCAAACAGAGTTTGTAAAAGTTTTTCTTTATCACTTTCAGTTTGTCAACTGAATTGCTTGAGGACAAGCAATGGGCTAAGCTTGGGGGAGTTGATACGTCTCCATCGTATCTACTTTTCCAAACTCTTTTGCCCTTGTTTTGGACTGTAATTTGCATGATTTGAATGGATCTAACCCGCACTGACGCTGTTTCCAGCAGAATTGCCATGGTGTTATTTTTGTGCAGAAATAAAAGTTCTCGGAATGACCTGAAACTTCACGGAGATTATTTTTGGAATAAATAAAAAATATTGGCGAAAGAATCAACCAGATGGGACCCACCACCTATCTACAAGGGTGGAGGGCGCGTCCCCCCTAGGGCTCGCCCCCTATCTTGTTGGTCCCAGGAGGCTCCACCGACCTCAACTCCAACTCCATATATTCACGTTCGGGGAGAAAAAATTAGAGAGAAGGATTCATCGCGTTTTACGATATAGAGCCGCCGCCACCTCCTGTTCTTCCTCGAGAGGGCAGATATCGAGTCCGTTTTGGGTTCCGAAGAGGGGAAATCGTCGCCATCGTCATCATCAACAATCCTCCATCACCAATTTCATGATGCTCACCGCCGTGCGTGAGTAATCCCATTGTAGGCTTGCTGGACGGTGATGGGTTGGATGAGATTTACCATGTAATCGAGTTAGTTTTATTACGGTTCGATCACTAGTATCCACTATGGTCTAAGATTGATGTTGCTATGACTTTGCTATGCTTAATGCTTGTCACTAGGGCCCGAGTGCCATGATTTCAGATCTGAACCTATTATGTTTTCATGAATATATTTGTGTTCTTGATCCTATCTTGCAAGTTATAGTCACCTACTACGTGTTATGATCCGGCAACCCCGGAGTGACAATAGTCGGGACACTTCCCGGTGATGACCGTAGTTTGAGGAGTTCATGTATTCAGTAAGTGCTAATGCTTTGGTCCAGTTCTTAGTTAAAAGGAAGCCTTAATATCCCTTAGTTTCCATTAGGACCCCGCTGCCACGGGAGGGTAGGACAAAAGATGTCATGCAAGTTCATTTCCATAAGCACGTATGAGTATATACGGAATACATGCCTACATTATATTGATGAATTGGAGCTAGTTCTGTGTCATCCTATGTTATAATTGTTGCATGATAAATGCCATTCAACATAATTATCCATCATTGATCCATTGCCTATGAGCTCGTTTCATATTGATCTTTGCTAAGTTATTTTTCCGTTGCCACTGTAATGATTGCTACAAAACTGCTACTGTTACTTTTGCCACTATTACCGTTACTTCCATACTACTTTGCTACTAAATAATTTGCTGCAGATATTAAGTCTTTCAGGTGTGGTTGAATTGACAACTCAGTTGCTAATACTTGAGGATATTCTTTGGCTCCCCTTGTGTCGAATCAATAAATTTGGGTTGAATACTCTACCCTCGAAAACTGTTGCGATCCCCTATACTTGTGGGTTATCACTTCTTTGTCTTATGGCACAATGTCCGAGAGCACTATGGATCATGATTTTGTTATGCCTATTGCTGGTATATGTTGTGAGCAAACGATTGCTGGTATACAATTGTGAGTGATTGATGAAATCATCACAGACAGGTTCCATTGTTTAGTCCGTGTGCGATGTGATTTGCTCTGTCCGCACAACATCTATGCTCTGTCTACAGAGCATCAACATATATACTTAAAAAGACAACATTGCATTACCAAATTAAGCATACAATTACACAAGTGACTACACACATAACATTTCCACACACCAAAGTAATCAATTACATGCATACTAAACTAGGAGAAACGAGGATCTAATCATCTACTTCTTGTTGTGACGACGCTTGCCATTGCTCTGCTTCCGGCTGGATCCCTGGCCGTTTGGGGGAAGGAGTCACTTCCTCATGTCAACGATCCGCTTGTACATCTCATAGCTCGTGTACGCCTCCTTGGCCGCGTACACGACGTGAGCTTTGTCGAGTTTCTTCATCCAGGCCAAGTGCCAGGCACGCTTGTCCTTGTTGCAAGAATCCTTCATGTCTCTGTAGTAGGGGTCGATGATGGCCTCGGTGAGGTGAACAAGTGAGTCCTTCTCATGCTCCTTGCTGCCCCAGATCTTGTATTGTCCCTAGATGTCGACAAGATTATGGCAGGCGATACCCAAATTCTCGAGCACCTTTACATCGTTGGCGATGTCCACCATAGCGAACATGTAGTGGGGGCTGTTGACAAACCTGGCGAACTACTCGCAAGGCCTTGTGGCCAGGTAGTAGTGGTAGACGAGGACGTGATTGCGCATGCACATATGGGCGACGGCGACCTTGGGACGAGACCCGGCATGAGCGCGGGTGTACTTGAGGTCGAACCCGACCACCTTGTACTTATCCTCACAGTACTAGGGAAAAACCTAGTAGTAGCACGGGTTAAACAGCTAGTAGTAGCGCGGCTGCCCCCGCTACTACTACGGTGCTACAACTAACTTGTAGTAGTAGCACGGGTGCACCCGCGCTACTACTACGTCTATTAGTAGTAGCGTCGGTGCTACCCGCGCTACTACTATTAATTTAAAAAACAAAAAAATTCTCGATCTTGTGTGTGCTGTCAATGGCAGAAATGGTTCGATCCAGCGCCGGCAGGGGTCACCGGAGGTGCGGAAGGGCAGCAGCAGACCAGATCAAGCGACGGTTGCTGCAGAGGGCCCGGATCCATGGCCAAGCAAGGCGGCGGCGTGGGGCTCCTCTTCGTAGCCAAGGCAGTGAGCTCCTGGTCGTCCATGGCGACGACCTGCACGGGCAAGACATGGGAGGGTGAGTCAAACCAGAGGGAGAGAGAGAAAAATAAAAACAAGGGATAGAGGAAGGAGATGGAGGTAGCAGCGGGGTTGGTCGACGGTGGTGAGGTGCTCCGTCGTGGTGGCATAGAGGCGAGGGGGAAGACAGACAAGCTCCTGGACGCTAGCGACACGAGGAGGCGAACTCATTGGGCGCCATGGAGGAGCAGGTGTGCTTGGGCAGGAGCACCATGGGGAGCCTACGGAGAGAGGGGGGATGTCTACTATGCAACTTTATTCTTGTAGACACGTGTTGGGCCTCCAAACGCAGAGTTTTGTAGGACAGTAGCAATTTTCCCTCAAGTGGATGACCTAAGGTTTATCAATCTGTGGGAGGCATAGGATGAAGATAGTCTCTCTCAAACAACCCTGCAACCAAATAATAAAAAGTCTCTTGTGTCCCCAACACACCAAATATAATGGTAATTTGTATAGGTGCACTAGTTCGGCGAAGAGATGGTGATACAAGTGTAATATGTATAGTAGATATTTATTTTTGTAATAAGAACAATAAAAAACAGCAAGGTAGCAATTGATAAAACGGAGCACAAACGGTATTGCAATGCTTGAAAATGAGGCCTAGGGTCCGTACTTTCACTAGTGCAACCTCTCAACAATGCTAATATAATTGGATCATATAACCATCCCTCAAAGTGCGATGAAGAATCACTCCAAAGTTCCTATCTAGCGGAGAACATAAGAATAAATTGTTTGTAGGGTACGAAACTACCTCAAAGCTATTCTTTCCATTCGATCTATTCAAGAGTTCGCACTAAAATAACACAAAGCTATTCTTTCCGTTCGATCTATCCTAGAGTTCGTACTAAAATAACACCAAAGAAAATTCATATTCATAATACTCAATCCAACACAAAGAACTTCAAAGAGTGGCCCAAGATTTCTACCGGAGAAACAAAGACAAGAACGTGCATCAACCCCTATGCATAGATTACCCCAATGTCACCTTGGGAATCCGCGAGTTGAGTGCCAAAAACATATATCAAGTGAATCAATACGATACCCCATTGTCACCACGAGTATTCAATTGCAAGACATATATCAAGTGTTCTCAAAGGTCCTACCTTTTGTCTACGCTATTTTTTGTCCCTTCTCAGCTGCTGTCCTTACTCCGGATAAATTGGAACACATTGATTCCGTTCGTTCCTGCCCTTCGCTTCCATAAAAGTATTCAATCCGATAACAATAAATCTCAAAGGGAAAAACTCAATTCATCACAACAAGATAGAGAGGGGAAAACACCATATGATCCGACTATATTAACAACGCCCGCGATACATCAAGACCGTGACATGTCAAGAACACGAGAGAGAGAGAGAGATTAAACACATAGCTACTGGTACAAACCCTCGGCCCCGAGGGTGGACTACTCCCTCATCATCGTGGTGGTCGCCGGGATGATGAAGATGGCCACCGGAGATGATTCACTCCTCCGGCAGGGTGCTAGAACGGGGTCTAGATTGGTTTTCGGTGGCTACAGTGGCTTGCGGCAGCGGAACTTCTGATCTAGGTTAACCCCGAGGGTTTCTGGAATTTTTGGGAATTTATAGGGTAAAGAGGGGGTGCGGGAGTCCACCGAGTTGGGCACAATCCACCTGGGCGCGCCTGGGCCCCCAGGCGCGCCCTGGTGGGTTGTGCCCCCCTCGGGGCACCCCCAGGTGCTGCTCTGGCCCATCCTAGGTGTTCTGGTCCATAAATAATCTCCAAAAAGTTTCATGGTGTTTGGACTCCGTTTGATATTGATTTCCTGCAATGTAAAAAACAAGCAAAAAACAGCAACTGGCACTGGGCACTGGGTCAATAGGTTCGTCCCAAAAAATGATATAAAGTTGCTATAAAATGATTGTAAAACATCCAAGAATGATAATATAACAGCATGAATACTTCATAAATTATAGATACGTTGGAGACGTATCAGGGGGAGAGTGAGGGAGAGAGGAGGGATTCGGCCGAGGATATGGGGACTTCACCTACCTTGTACTTAGTAGTAGCGAGGGGTATAAACCCGCGCTACTACTATCAACTTAGTAGTGGCGCGGGTTTATACCCTTCGCTACTACTATGGCATGTCCCGGGGGGCACGGTAGAGACCACTTAGTAGTAGCGAGGGTTATAAACCTGCGCTACTACTATCAACTTAGTAGTAGCGGGGGGTATAAACCCGCGCTACTAGTAAGTAGCAGTAGCGAGGGGTATAAACCCGCACAACTAGTAAGCGTCTACCTATAAGCTTTTCCCTAGTAGTGCCAGCAAGCAACAACTCCATCATGTGGATGGAATGCTCCACCCAGACCGGGTTGTTGGTGTACACCACCGAGAGCTCCGTGAACCTTCTGTGGGTGTGCACCACGGCATGCATGGTGAACTACTGCTTGTCGTCAGCAGCCGCTCAGGGCGCCATTGGAGCCCTGCAGGATACCCTCTAAGAATTTGTTGTGGTGGGTGTGCTTCTTCCAATAGTGGGGTGCGATCGAAAGGTTGAAGAGACACAAGGGTTAAATGGCCACTGTAATAAATGGGGGCCGGCAGGCCTGTAGTAATCGTCACGTCTTGTCACCGCGTTCATAGCGGAGGATTCCAGTGCACACTTGAGAACCCCACACGCGTTTCGTTTGACCATGCGTGGGCTCAAAGAGGCGCCAAATGTATCATTGGTGAGCCTGTTCCCGCGCAACCGTGCAAGCTTCCCGCCCGACTAGTTTGGCAACGCGCCGGCTAGAAGAGGGGCAAATCGTGGGCGTTTATTGGCAAAAGCATTGTAAAAACAAAGTGTGTGGAATGACTTCGATCATAAGTTTACCCATGGGTGATGAGTTCAAAGTTACACAAAATGGTTGACGGAGACTCGAGTGCGATAATAAATTCTGCTCTCTACAGAGCACACGGTTGAAGAAACCAACTGTGTGCAATAATGTCGAAGATCATAGTGGAGTTAGCTATATAGATCATTTGCGATGAGATCGACAAGGGAAACACATTTGAGAATGGTTAATAAAATCTAAGTCCATTGCATATTAAGTGTTGGAAATATGCCCTAGAGGCAATAATAAAATGGTTATTATTATATTTCTTTGTTCACCATGCTATAATTGTGTTATCCGGAAATCGTAATACATGTGTGAATACGTAGACCACAACATGTCCCTAGTAAGCCTCTAGTTGACTAGCTCGCTGATCAACAGATAGTCATGGTTTCCTGACTATGGACATTGGATGTCATTGATAACGGGATCACATCATTAGGAGAATGATGTGATGGACAAGACCCAATCCTAAGCATAGCACAAGATCGTGTAGTTCGTTTGCTAGAGCTTTTCCAATGTCAAGTATCATTTCCTTAGACCATGAGATCGTGTAACTCCCGGATGCCGTAGGAGTGCTTTGGGTGTACCAAACGTCACAACGTAACTGGGTGACTATAAAGGTACACTACAGGTATCTCTGAAAGTGTCTGTTGGGTTGACACGGATCGAGACTGGGATTTGTCACTCCGTATGACGGAGAGGTATCTCTGGGCCACTCGGTAATGCATCATCATAATGAGCTCAAAGTGACCAAGTGGTTGGTCACGGGATCATGCATTACGGTACGAGTAAAGTGACTTGCCGGTAACGAGATTGAACGAGGTATTGGGATACCGACGATCGAATCTCGGGCAAGTAACGTACCGATTCAGAAAGGGAATTGTATGCGGGATTGATTGAATCCTCAACATCGTGGTTCATCTGATGAGATCATCGTGGAACATGTGGGAGCCAACATGGGTATCCAGATCCCGCTGTTGGTTATTGACCGGAGAGTCGTCTCGGTCATGTCTGCATGTCTCCCGAACCCGTAGGGTCTACACACTTAAGGTTCGGTGACGCTAGGGTTGTAGAGATATTAGTATGCGGAAATCCGAAAGTTGTTCGGAGTCCTGGATGAGATCCCGGACGTCACGAGGAGTTCCGGAATGGTCCGGAGGTGAAGAATTATATATAGGAAGTCCAGTTTCGGCCACCGGGAAAGTTTCGGGGGTCACCGGTATTGTACCGGGACCACCGGAAGGGTCCCGGGTGTCCACCGGGAGGGGCCACCTATCCCGGAGGGCCCCATGGG
This sequence comes from Triticum aestivum, assembly GCF_018294505.1. Lineage (NCBI taxonomy): Eukaryota > Viridiplantae > Streptophyta > Magnoliopsida > Poales > Poaceae > Triticum > Triticum aestivum. Next base: position 45,399,563 of record NC_057802.1, read on the forward strand.
CTGAAGTGGGAAGGGAACCAGCCCCTAGTGGGCTGGTGCGCCCCCCCTTGGGCCTCCCCATGCGCCTAGGGTTGGAAACCCTAGGGGTGGGGGCGCCCCACTTGGCTTGGGGGGCAAGCCACCCCCCTTGGCCGCCGCCCCTTGGAGATTGGATCTCCCAGGGGCCAGCGCCCCCCAGGGCCCCTATATATAGTGGAGGGGAGGGAGGGCAGCCGCACCACAGCCCCTGGCGCCTCCCTCTCCCTCCCGTGACACCCCTCCCTCTCGCTGAGCTTGGCGAAGCCCTGCCGAGATCCCCGCTACTTCCACCACCACGCCGTCGTGCTGCTGGATCTCCATCAACCTCTCCTCCCCCTTGCTGGATCAAGAAGGAGGAGACGTCGCTGCTCCATACGTGTGTTGAACGCGGAGGTGCCGTCCGTTCGGCGCTCGGTCATCGGTGATTTGGGTCACGACGAGTACGACTCCATCAACCCCGTTCACTTGAACGCTTCCGCTCGCGATCTACAAGGGTATGTAGATGCACGCCTCTCTCTCGTTGCTAGATGACTCCATAGATTGATCTTGGTGATGCGTAGAAAATTTTAAATTTCTGCTACGATCCCCAACAGTGGCATCATGAGCTAGGTCTATGCGTAGTTTCTATGCACGAGTAGAACACAAACTTGTTGTGGGCGTAGATGTTGTCAATTTTTTTGCCACTACTAGTCTTATCTTGTTTCGGCGGCATCGTGGGATGAAGCGGCCCGGACCGACCTTACACGTACGCTTACGTGAGACAGGTTCCACCGACTGACATGCACTAGTTGCATAAGGTGGCTAGCGGGTGTCTGTCTCTCCCACTTTAGTCGGAACGGATTCGATGAAAAGGGTCCTTATGAAGGGTAAATAGAAATTGGCATATCACGTTGTGGTTTTGGCGTAGGTAAGAAACGTTCTTGCTAAGAAACCTATAGCAGCCACGTAAAAACTTGCAACAACAATTAGAGGACGTCTAACTTGTTTTTGCAGCATATGCCTTGTGATGTGATATGGCCAAAAGGATGTGATGAATGAAATATATGTGATGTATGAGATTGATCATGTTCTTGTAATAGGAATCACGACTTGCATGTCGATGAGTATGACAACCGGCAGGAGCCATAGGAGTTGTCTTTATTTTTGTATGACATGCGTGTCATTGAATAACGCCATGTAAATTACTTTACTTTATTGCTAAACACGTTAGCCATAGAAGTAGAAGTAATCATTGGCGTGACAACTTCATGAAGACACGATGATGGAGATCATGGTGTCATGCCGGTGACGAAGATGATCATGGCACCCCGAAGATGGAGATCAAATGAGCAAAATGATATTGGCCATATCATGTCACTATTTGATTGCATGTGATGTTTATCATGTTTTACATCTTATTTGCTTAGAACGACGGTAGCTTAAATAAGATGATCCCTCGCAATAATTTCAAGAAAGTGTTCCCCCTAACTGTGCACCGTTGCGAAGGTTCGTTGTTTCGAAGCACCACGTGATGATCGGGTGTGATAGATTCTAACGTTCGAATACAACGGGTGTAAGCCAGATTTACACACGCAATACACTTAGGTTGACTTGACGAGCCTAGCATGTACAGACATGGCCTCGGAACACGGAAGACCGAAAGGTCGAGCATGAGTCGTATAGAAGATAAGATCAACATGAAGATGTTCACAGATGTTGACTAGTCCGTCTCACGTGATGATCGGACACGGCCTAGTTGACTCGGATCATGTTTCACTTAGATGACTAGAGGGATGTCTATCTGAGTGGGAGTTCATTGAATAATTTGATTAGATGAACTTAATTATCATGAACTTAGTCTAAAATCTTTACAATATGTCTTGTAGATCAAATGGCCCACGTTGCCCTCAACTTCAACGCGTTCCTAGAGAAAACCAAGCTGAAAGATGATGGCAGCAACTATACGGACTGGGTCCGAAACCTGAGGATCATCCTCATAGCTGCCAAGAAAGATTATGTCCTAGAAGCACCGCTAGGTGACGCACCCATCCCAGAGAACCAAGACGTTATGAATGCTTGGCAGTCACATGCTGATGATTACTCCCTCGTTCAGTGCGGCATGCTTTACAGCTTAGAACCGGGGCTCCAAAAGCGTTTTGAGCAACACGGAGCATATGAGATGTTCGAAGAGCTGAAAATGGTTTTCCAAGCTCATGCCCGGGTCAAGAGATATGAAGTCTCCGACAAGTTCTTCAGTTGTAAGATGGAGGAAAACAGTTCTGTCAGTGAGCACATACTCAAAATGTCTGGGTTGCACAACCGCTTGACTCAGTTGGGAGTTAATCTCCCGGATGACGCGGTCATTGACAGAATCCTTTAGTCGCTTCCACCGAGCTACAAGAGCTTTGTGATGAACTTCAATATGCAGGGGATGGAAAAGACCATTCCTGAGGTATATTCAATGCTGGAATCAGCGGAGGTGGAGATCAAAAAGGAACATCAAGTGTTGATGGTGAATAAAACCACTAAATTCAAGAAAGGCAAGGGTAAGAAGAACTTCAAGAAGGACGGCAAGGGAGTTGCCGCACCCGGTAAGCCAGTTGCCGGGAAGAAGCCAAAGAATGGACCCAAGCCTGAGACTGAGTGCTTTTATTGCAAAGGAAGTGGTCACTGGAAGTGGAACTGCCCCAAATACTTAGCGGACAAGAAGGCCGGCAACACCAAAGGTATATGTGATATACATGTAATTGATGTGTATCTTACCAGTACTCGTAGTAGCTCCTGGGTATTTGATACCGGTGCGGTTGCTCATATTTGTAACTCAAAACAGTAGCTGCGGAATAAGCGGAGACTGGCGAAGGACGAGGTGATGATGCGCGTCGGGAATGGTTCCAAGGTCGATGTGATCGCCGTCGGCACGCTACCTCTACATTTACCTACAGGATTAGTTTTAAACCTCAATAATTGTTATTTAGTGCTAGCTTTGAGCATGAACATTGTATCTGGATCTCGTTTAATGCGAGATGGCTACTCATTTAAATCCGAGAATAATGGTTGTTCTATTTATATGAGAGATATGTTTTATGGTCATGCCCCGCTGGTCAATGGTTTATTCTTAATGAATCTCGAACGTGATGTTACACATATTCATAGTGTGAATACCAAAAGATGTAAAGTTGATAATGATAGTCCCACATACTTGTGGCACTGCCGCCTTGGTCACATTGGTGTCAAACGCATGAAGAAGCTCCATGCAGATGGACTTTTGGAGTCTCTTGACTACGAATCATTTGACACGTGCGAACCATGCCTCATTGGTAAGATGACCAAGACTCCGTTCTCCGGAACAATGGAGCGAGCAACCAACTTATTGGAAATCATACATACTGATGTGTGCGGTCCAATGAGTGTTGAGGCTCGCGGTGGCTATCGTTATGTTCTCACTCTCACTGATGACTTGAGTAGATATGGGTATGTCTACCTAATGAAACACAAGTCTGAGACCTTTGAAAAGTTCAAGGAATTTCAGAGTGAGGTTGAGAATCAACGTGACAGGAAAATAAAATTCTTACGATCAGATCGTGGAGGGGAATATTTGAGTCACGAATTTGGTACACACTTAAGGAAATGTGGAATAGTTTAACAACTCACGCCGCCTGGAACACCTCAGCGAAATGGTGTGTCCGAACGTCGTAATCGCACTCTATTGGATATGGTGCGATCTATGATGTCTCTTACCGATCTACCGCTCTCATTTTGGGGCTATGCTTTAGAGACTGCCGCATTCACTTTAAATAGGGCTCCGTCGAAATCCGTTGAGACGACACCGTATGAATTATGGTTTGGGAAGAAACCTAAGCTGTCGTTTCTAAAAGTTTGGGGATGCGATGCTTATGTCAAGAAACTTCAACCTGAAAAGCTCGAACCCAAGTCGGAAAAATGCGTCTTCATAGGATACCCTAAGGAAACCATTGGGTATACCTTCTACCTCAGATCCGAAGGCAAAATCTTTGTTGCCAAGAACGGGTCCTTTCTGGAGAAAGAGTTTCTCTCGAAAGAAGTGGGTGGGAGGAAAGTGGAACTTGATGAGGTGATAGTCACCCCTTCCTAACCGGAAAGTAGTGCAGCGCGGGAAGATGTTCCCGTGGTGCCTGCACCGACTGGGGAGGAAGTTAATGATGATGATCATGAAGCTTCAGATCAAGTTACTACTGAACTTCATAGGTCCACAAGGACACGTTCCGCACCCGAGTGGTACGGCAACCCTGTCATGGAAATCATGTTGTTAGACAACGGTGAACCTTCGAACTACGAAGAAGCGATGACGGGCCCGGATTCCAATGAATGGCTTGAAGCCATGCAATCCGAGATAGGATCCATGTATGGAAACGAAGTATGGACTTTGACTGACTTGCCTGATGATCGGCGAGCCATAGAAAATAAATGGATCTTTAAGAAGAAGACAGACGCGGATGGTAATGTGACCATCTATAAGGCTCGACTTATCGCTAAGGGTTATCGACAAGTTCAAGGGGTTGACTACGATGAGACTTTCTCACCCGTAGCTAAGCTGAAGTCCGTCCGAATCATGTTAGCAATTGCCGCATTCTATGATTATGAGATATGGCAAATGGACATCAAAACGACATTCCTTAACGGCTTTCTTAAGGAAGAATTGTATATGATGCAGCCGGAAGGTTTTATCGATCATAAGAATGCTAACAAGGTATGCAAGCTCCAGCGCTCCATCTATGGGCTGGTGCAAGCATCTCGGAGTTGGAACATTCGATTTGATGAGATGATCAAAGCGTTTGGGTTTACACAGACTTATGGAGAAGCCTGTGTTTACAAGAAAGTGAGTGGGAGCTCTGTAGCATTTCTCATATTATATGTGGATGACATACTGTTGATGGGAAATGATATAGAATTCTTGGAAAGTATAAAGGCCTATTTGAATAAGTGTTTTTCAATGAAGGACCTTGGAGAAGCTGCTTATATATTAGGCATCAAGATCTATAGAGATAGATCAAGACGCCTCATTGGTCTTTCACAGAGTACGTACCTTGACAAGATATTGAAGAAGTTCAATATGGATCAGTCCAAGAAGGGGTTCTTGCCTGTATTGCAAGGTGTGCAATTGAGCACGGCTCAATGCCCAACCACGGCAGAAGATAGAGAAAAGATGAGTGTCGTCCCCCATGCCTCGGCCATAGGGTCTATTATGTATGCCATGCTGTGTACCAGACCTAATGTAAACCTTGCCGTAAGTTTGGTAGGAAGGTACCAAAGTAATCCCGGCATGGAACACTGGACAGCGGTCAAGAATATCCTGAAGTACCTGAAGAGGACTAAGGATATGTTTCTCGTTTATGGAGGTGACGAAGTGCTCGTCGTAAAGGGTTACGTCGATGCTAGCTTCGACACAGATTTGGATGACTCTAAGTCACAAACCGGATACGTGTATATTTTGAATGGAGGGGCAGTAAGCTGGTGCAGTTGCAAGCAAAGCGTCGTGGCGGGATCTACATGTGAAGCGGAGTACATGGCGGCCTCAGAGGCAGCACAAGAAGCAATCTGGATGAAGGAGTTCATTACCGACCTAGGGGTGATTCCCAATGCGTCGGGCCCGATGACTCTCTTCTGTGACAACACTGGAGCTATTGCCCTTGCCAAGGAGCCCAGGTTTCACAGGAAGACTAGACATATCAAGCGTCGCTTCAACTCCATTCATGAAAATGTTCAAAATGGAGACATAGATATTTGTAAAGTACATACGGACCTGAATGTAGCAGATCCGTTGACTAAACCTCTCCCTAGAGCAAAACATGATCAACACCAGAACTCTATGGGTGTTCGATTCATCACAATGTAACTAGATTATTGACTCTAGTGCAAGTGGGAGACTGTTGGAAATATGCCCTAGAGGCAATAATAAAATGGTTATTATTATATTTCTTTGTTCATGATAATTGTCTATTGTTCATGCTATAATTGTGTTACCCGGAAATCGTAATACATGTGTGAATACATAGACCACAACATGTCCCTAGTAAGCCTCTAGTTAACTAGCTCGTTGATCAACAGATAGTCATGGTTTCCTGACTATGGACATTGGATGTCATTGATAACGGGATCACATCATTAGGAGAATGATGTGATGGACAAGACCCAATCCTAAGCATAGCACAAGATCGTGTAGTTCGTTTGCTAGAGCTTTTCCAATGTCAAGTATCATTTCCTTAGACCATGAGATGGTGTAACTCCCGGATGCCGTAGGAATGCTTTGGGTGTACCAAACGTCACAACGTAACTGGGTGAATATAAAGGTACACTACATGTATCTCTAAAAGTGTCTGTTGGGTTGACACGGATCGAGACTGGGATTTGTCACTCCGTATGAAGGAGAGGTATCTCTGGGCCCACTCGGTAATCCATCATCATAATGAGCTCAAAGTGACCAAGTGGTTGGTCACGGGATCATGCATTACAGTATGAGTAAAGTGACTTGCCGGTAACGAGATTGAACGAGGTATTGGGATACCGACGGTCGAATCTCGGGCAAGTAACGTACCGATTGACAAAGGGAATTGTATGCAGGATTGATTGAATCCTCGACATCATGGTTCATCCGAAGAGATCATCGTGGAACATGTGGGAGCCAACATGGGTATCCAGATCCCGCTGTTGGTTATTGACCGGAGAGTCGTCTCGGTCATGTCTGCATGTCTCCCGAACCCATAGGGTCTACACACTTAAGGTTCGGTGACGCTAGGGTTGTAGAGATATTAGTATGCGGAAATCCAAAAGTTGTTCGGAGTCCCGGATGAGATCCTGGACGTCAAGAGGAGTTCCGGAATGGTCCGGAGGTGAAGAATTATATATAGGAAGTCCAGTTTCGGCCACCGGGAAAGTTTCGGGGGTCACCGGTATTGTACCGGGACCACCGGAAGGGTCCCGGGGGTCCACCAGGTGGGGCCACCTATCCCGGAGGGCCCCATGGGCTGAAGTGGGAAGGGAACCAGCCCCTAGTGGGCTGGTGCGCCCCCCTTGGGCCTCCCCATGCGCCTAGGGTTGGAAACCCTAGGGGTGGGGGCGCCCCACTTGGCTTGGGGGGCAAGCCACCCCCCTGGAGATTGGATCTCCCAGGGGCCGGCGCCCCCCAGGGCCCCTATATATAGTGCAGGGGAGGGAGGGCAGCCGCACCACAGCCCCTGGCGCCTCCCTCTCCCTCCCGTGACACCTCTCCCTCTCGCTGAGCTTGGCGAAGCCCTGCCGAGATCCCCGCTACTTCCACCACCACGCCGTCGTGCTGCTGGATCTCCATCAACCTCTCCTTCCCCCTTGCTGGATCAAGAAGGAGACATCGCTGCTCCGTACGTGTGTTGAACACGGAGGTGCCGTCCGTTCGGCGCTCGGTCATCGGTGATTTGGATCACGACGAGTACGACTCCATCAACCCCGTTCACTTGAACGCTTCCGCTCGCAATCTACAAGGGTATGTAGATGCACTCCTCTCTCTCATTGCTAGATGACTCCATAGATTGATCTTGGTGATGCGTAGAAAATTTTAAATTTCTGCTACGATCCCCAACATTAAGGTCAAAATAGTACTACCAATATACAAGTCTCATACGATGCCATTTCAACGATTGTACCACAAAAGCTAGAAATATTACAAGGTTCAAGTTTCAGAGTTATATGGCTCAAATTCGAAGATTACAAGGTTCAAACTGATATTAGAAATGAAATTCAGATCATTCAGCTGCAAACGCCCGCGCTGATCCGCTGAACATGGATATAAGAGAGGTTCAAACTAATATTACCACTTGTAAGGATGGTTTCTAAACCTCACCATTTTTGCAAAGGGATCAGCCACTAAGAAGTCATGTATGGGGTTGACAAAATGACTTTCGAATACTCTGTCAGCTGAAGTTCCAAAATGAAATGCAGCTTTTTCGGAGCCTTTTCTATTCTGCCGCAGTCGCCGATGCTAATCAACAAACCATTCATTTTTGTGAAATAAATGTAGGGAAAACCTCATTACCTTCAGGACGCTTGCTCTGACAATAAAGAACCTGGCGAGTATAATCTCCGGTAAGGTCCCTCGGTATGAGTTCAAAGTAATTTCTAAGAGATGAAGACCTAGGCATTCGATGTGATTGTTATATTGTATCACACTATCCACCACCGGGCATAATCTTACCTGCAAAAGAAGAAAACGTGTTAGTGCCTACATGCAGTTTTGAACACTAATACAGGCCTAGCTATTTGGTTTGCAGGATTTGTAAAGTGCACTAACGTGCCATCTTCGATCCGACATGATTAACTGGGCATTTGATTACAATCTAGAAAAATGTAGCCTTCTTCAAAAGAGGTTGGAATGGATGAAAAATTCCCCAAGAAAACTAGTACAGACGAATTGAAAGGGGAAATGCTTATGGATTGTAACCATATGGATCAAGCAACCAATATGGGGAAAAACATGTATGTACTGAAATCCTCCAAAATTCCTTCAGAAATCGTAGTACATTTTCATTATAAACTTGGGAAAATGTGTCAAAAATTGAAATCTCTCATGGTTAACATTTAACAGGAAAGGAACATCACCTCGATATATAGCTTCTCCAGGCACGGAAAGCATCTCAGGAAACTGACAACTTGGTCCAGGTTGGGGCCAATAGATTCTAGTGCCAAGACCTTCACTATGTGCAGATTCGGGGTCAAGCTTGATGGAATCATTTTCTGGATGACAGACGAACATACATCTTCAAAATTAGAAATAATGTTAATTTCAAGAAGGAGAGGTAGAAGGCGAGTGTTGTACCTGAACAGGTGTGGATCCAATAACAAGTTTGGAGTATTTGTCAGGCGAGTATTCCACCACTGTCAATTTTGGCGCAGAAATGACACTGATTCTTGTTGGACATTCTTGATCAACTACAAGTAATCTCTCAAGTGAAGGTGTGTCCTCAATGACCATATTGTGGTACACATTTTGTGATGTCTTGTTGCAGCACCAGCAACACACATAAATAGTCCGGAGAGTCATGGAGGTGATGTGGAAGCTAGTCTACACATTGATCGCCTGAAGACGAAGGTACTCGAGTGCAGTACAGTCACGGAGTAGGCATTCCATGTCACCGTTTGGGAGGCAGACATCGACGAGCTCGAGGTGCTTCAGTCATGGTAGAATAGAGCGGACACGTCATTAAGGGGGAGAGAATGGCAGTTCATGAACTTGGCGACGCGCAGCGTGGGCGCGAGGCGGAGTGCAGACGTTGGCAGCGAGCACATATGCCAATTGTCGGTGTCAAAACCGGTGGATCTCGGGTAGGGAGTCCCGAACTATGCATCTAGGATCGATGGTAACAGGAGACGGGGGACACAATGTTTACCCAGGTTCGGGCCCTCTCTATGGAGGTAATACCCTACTTCCTGCTTGACTGATCTTGATGAATACGAGTGTTACAAGAGTTGATCTACCACGAGATCGTAATGGCTAAAACCCTAGAAGTCTAGCCTGTATGACTATGATTGTATATCTCTCGATCCGAACTAAGCCCTCTGGTTTATTTAGACACCGGAGGGATCTAGGGTTACATCAGGTCGGTTACAGAGAAAGGAATCTTCATATTTGGTCACCAAGCTTGCCTTCTACGCCAAGGAGAGTCCCATCCAGACACGGGAGAGAGTCTTCGGTCTTCCTATATTCGCGGCCCATCAGTCCGGCCCATGTATAACAGGTCAGACGCTCGAGGACCCCTTAGTCCAGGACTCCCTCAGTAGCCCCTGAACCAGGCTTCAATGACGAGGTGTCCGGCGCGCAGATTGTCTTCGGCATTGCAGGGCGGGTTCCCTTTTTCTGAACTCCAAGATGGTCTTCGGATGCAACGATCGTGTCCGGATCTGCAACACAAGTACCACACACAACCGCAGAGAGTATAATATTTCATGAGTCCAATCCGATGACAACTTTTCGTAATGTGACATCACATCTGCTCGGTCATTATTTCGAACCGTTTTCGTCTGCCGTTCCATGTTTCAAGACACGGTTTTCATTGGCACGTCTTGTCGAAGCAGAGATCGTGTCCCCTTATTGCGGGATTCTCATCAATACGGGCGTGGGTAATCCAATCGTGCCGTTTACACAGCCCTTGGGAATAGGCGAGTTTTAAGGCGAGTGGGGAGGCGCTTGATATCACTGCCTTTATAAGGGGATAAGGATTCCCTTTTTTCACCCACGCCTTCTCTCCTTCTCTGCCCTTCCACTCTCGAGCCCCAGCGCCCAAGTTCTTACCTTTTCCTCCCCAAGAAAGCACCCAACCATGTCCGGATCTGGAGGGCAAGGCAAATGGATGGCCTCCTCCGTCAAGGAGAAGGACATCACCGGGCTTCGGGCGGCCGGGTACCTGGCGAAAGAAATCACCCACCAGCTTCCGGCCAAGGGGCAAATCATCCCTACCCCGAAGCCCAACGAGAGGGTGGCCTTCATCCCCCATTTCATCCACGGATTAGGGTTTCCACTCCACCCTTTCATCTATGGACTTATGTTCTATTATGGGCTAGATTTCTATGATCTAGCTCCGAACTCCTTCCTCAACATCTCGGCATTCATCATCATGTGTGAGGCTTTCCTCCGCATCCAGCCCCACTTCGGGTTATGGCTCAAGATCTTCAACGTGAAGCCGAAGGTGGTGGATGGCCAGCACGCGGAGTGCGGGGGCGCCATGGTGAGCAAGCTGCCCAATGTCACATGGCCCAAAGGTACTTTTGTGGAGACCGTCAAGGAGTGGCAGAAACTGTGGTTTTATATCACAGAGCCCCGCAACGCCACCTGGGCCGCGGCTCCCGAGTTCAAATCTGGAGCTCCAATGTGGCTCACCTCCTGAATAGAGAAGGGCCCAAATTGGTCTTCGTCAGACGAGCTGATAGCGCTGCAAATGCGCAACCAGAGCGTGGTGGATAAAAACAACAAGCTCGTCGACGTGATCCAGGTGATGCTGGTTCGCCAGGTCCTCCCCTGCCAAAACCGAACCCGCCCTTTATGGGAATTCGATCTGGCGAAGCACCAAACCCTGGAAAGGCTCTTCGGAACTACTCACGAAGATGCCTGGAAGTTGCTCTTTAGGGCAATGAGAAGCCGCCGGCCATAGACTCGGACCGCGGGCACGCTCTTGCCCATCCTGCCAATGCAGTAAGGCTTTCACGTCTCAAGGTGCATCCTCTACTTGCTTGTTCAAGGAGGATATCAAAACTTTACTATTTTATTTTTTTCAGGTATGGACAGAGAAAGCGAAGCGGATTCAGTGTCCGGCTCCGCTGCCCGAAGAGCCAGTCATCCCGCTCCTGGCGAAGATGCTGGTTCCGGCGCCCTACAAGGCGCCGGAGAAGAAGGCCAAGGGGACCAAAGGTGGCCCTCGCTGCAAGGGTGCTTCGGACGTGACATCCGAAGATGACGAGGATCACTCCTCCACCGCCGAAGACGACGACGAGGAGGAGGAAGAATGCAACTCTCCCCCTGATGGGGGAAGGAAGAAGAGGGCGGCCTCCACAAATCTGGAGGGGGGGGCGCCCAAAAGGGGGGAGGGCCCCCTTGCGGATAACCCCGCGTGGGACGTCGACAGCAGCCCGGAGCGACCCCTCCCCCCCCCCCGAAGCAAGCCCCTGGCCGCATCGCAAGAACTAAAGACCCGTATACATCCATGTTTCCGGCCTCTCCTCTTCATGGTATTAACATGTTTAGTTACGCTATTGTAGTCCGGCCCACGATAGCTCCCAGCGATCCTCATCAGGAGGTTCGTTGGATTCAAAGGCGATGCCAGCGAGTCACCGCCAGCCACTCACTGTCCCAAGGCCAAAGGCGACAATGAGGTGGTGTCCCAAAGGACCTTCTCCGGCCAGGGAGAGGTTCAGGAGGCTGTCAGGGTGGCACCGGAGGGCTAAACCTCGGCCGCCGGACACATGGGGAAGCAAATCCCCATGGAGACTGGCGATGGGGGCCATGTTCAGTTTGGCCCCTAGCCGAAGACGGTTCCGGAGACCTATACGGCTCCAGAATCAGGCGAGCAGCCTCCTTCGAGGGAAGGAGGTGTGCCTATCCCACCGGTGACCTCTGTCCAACCAGAGGCACCGGATAATCTGCTGGAAGCGCTACGAGGCGCTTCCATTGTGGATGAACACCGTACCCTTATGGGTGCGGTAATTGAGAGGGTTCAGTCCGTCAAGAGCGGACTGACCGAAGCCTGCAACAGCCTGCTGAGCGGCTTTGAGGTAATCAACGCAAAAGAAAAAGTCCCAATATAGACAGTAGCCCCTGAGACACTGTCCGGTATTCGGAAAGAAAAAGCCGGACAGAGGATCAATTAAATTTCGCAGGAAACTAACTAAATAAGTCTTATGTGAATAAGCAGGCGTCGTTGCTGGCCGCGACCTCACACACTGCCGAAGTCTCCGGACTAAAGCAGAGACTGGAGCAGGCCGAGGAGGAGCTCGGCCAAGCGAGAAAGCTGCTGGAAGACAAGCATGGTATGTAATGACTCACTATATATTCGGAAAGAATAAATTATGTGTATTGACCGTAATGTCATGATATGTGTAGGAGCGACGACCGAGGTCGAGGCCCTTAAAAAGGCCCTGGCCGAAGCCGAGGAGAAAGCTGCCAAGGAACAAGCCGCCCGTAAGAAGCTCAAGGCCAGGCTTAATGAGGTCCAGCAGGAGCTCCAGGATGCCGTGAAAAAATGCGAGACCTTGGAGTGTGATGTTTCGGCTTGAGAGGCCGAACTCGCCAAGGCTCGCCAAAGCGTGGAAGAGGCCTGGGTTGAAGCCCAGGGCACCCTCCAGGAGATCCAGGGGGCCAAGAAGATCGCGGTGGGTAAGGCGTTTAGTAAGCAAAGCCAGTATGTGAAGAAGAAGTATCTTTTACTAACCCGGATTCGGAGTTCTCCAGGGGCTTTTGCGGATCTGCCATGCAGTGTGTCCGACGCTGCGGAGTTCTTCTGAGCCGAAGAAGGGAGCTCAATGGAGAAGCTGTTCTGGTCGCAATATCTTGCACCAGATCATCCAGTGCCCTTTAGCGATCACCTGAAACAGCTGGTCGAGCTGCATAGGGTGGCCGAACTGGCCATGAAGGATTTGATAATCCGGCTGTGGCCTGCCGAAGCTATACCCAGCAGCTACTTCGGCCTCGTGAAGCGGCTGGTGAATGCCTGTCCTCGGCTGGACGTCGTCAGGCGGTCGGTCTGCATCGAGGGCGCGCGCATGGCCTTCGCCCGCGTCAAGGTCTGGTGGGCGAAGATGGACGCCAACAAGCTTGTGACCAAGGGGCCGCCTGAGGGCTAGGAGCACCGCACACCCGAGCGGTATTTCGAAGACGTCCTGGAGGGGTCTCGTATTGTGGCAACGCAATGTGCACAAGACATTATCTTTGAATGAATACATTCATGCTGTCTCTGCCTTGTATGATGAAACAAAGTCGTTATGTAATATAGTGTTTGTTTAAAAAGTTTCACCTCCTGTGCGGCCGTTTTGTGTGAAATCAGAGAGTTGGCCAGTCGTCGGCTTCTGCCCCCACGTAGGTAGTATGGGGGTGTTCGGGATGTAATCTAAACACTCTTGATCCAATTGTTTGGTCCTTGAAGGAGGTGTTTAGCGCAACGAACCAGTCAATCGGACTATGCGGCTTTAGCACCCTCACTTAGCCATAGGAGTTTGACAATAAAAATGTAGGCGCAGCCCCTAGCATCCAAACTAGGGTGCTGTAAACACATGATCGGGTAAGTACCGATCCTTCGCGTAATGCGGAAAAAACCTCTAGCGATTTGACCTGAGGGTAGCGTATATCATGTTCACCGTTTTGACCCGAGGGGGAAACTTCTTCTGTCCCCCTGTGTTCGGTGGCTGAGTCTCCTCGTCATCGTCCTCGCTTTGCGACCCCTTCTCTTTGTTCTCGGCATTTAGCTTGCCGGCCTGTTTGCAAACCCAACAATCTCTGTTGGTGTGGTTGGTTGGTTTTTTGGGGTGCCATGTATCTGGCACGGACGATCGAGTATGCGGTCCAGGCTGGATGAGCCCGAATTGTTCTTATTGTACGGCTTCTTCCGCTGACCGGACTTAGAGCCACTGAATCCGGCGTTGACCGCCGTGTCATCGGTATGGTTGCCATTGTTTCGACGCTTGAGTCTATTGCGTCGGGGCTTGCCGTTGCTGTCCTTGGCTTCAGAGGTGCCAGGTTCGCTTGCATTATTATTGCAACGGGCTAGCGAACTATCTTCGCCCACACAAAAGCAGGTCATAAGTGCCGTAAGGGCCGCCATGGACTTCGGCTTTTCCTGCCCGAGATGTCGGACGAGCCATTCGTCGCGGATGCTATGCTTAAAGGCTGCTAGGTCTTCGGCATCCGAACAGTCGACGATCTAGTTCTTTTTAGTTAAGAACCTAGTCCAGAATTTCCTGGCTGACTCTCTGGGCTGTTGGACTATATGACTTAACTCATCTGCATCCGGAGGCCGGACGTATGTTCCTTGGAAGTTGTCCAGGAAGGCTTCTTCCAAGTCTTCCCAGCTGCCGATGGAGTTTTTGGGCAGACTGTTCAACCAGTACCGAGCTGGTCCTTTGAGTTTTAGTGGGAGATATTTGATGGCGTGGAGATCATCACCACGGGCCATATGAATATGGAGGAGAAAATCATCGATCCATACCCAAGGGTCTGTTGTCCCATCATATGATTCGATGTTTATGGGTTTAAACCCTTCCGGGAATTCATGGTCCATTACTTCGTCAGTGAAGCAAAGAGGGTGTGCGGCGCCTCTATATTGGGCCACATCGCGGCATAGCTCCGATGGAGTCCGTCTGTGGTTTTCGGCCCGGGAATGACTAGGCTTGTCACGTCCGAATAGGTAGCCGTCGTCACGTGTCGGGGCACGTCCTCGCGATCCGTAGATCGATCTAGTATGTCCTGCATTATTGTCCAGTTTTTGCCGCAGGTCGTAGGTATGTCCCCGAGCTGTTTTATCTCTGCCTTTACAGTGAGGTGGAGCGGGCTGGTGTTCGGCTTGAGTTGCCGCCTTGTCCCGACCACGTGGTGGTCGGTCAGCCGCATTGCGCGATGATGGTATGGGCTCCAATGCCTCATCATCGAACTGAGGTAGCAATTTACGCTCGGGGTAACTTTTGGCTGGGCACTTGAGGCCGTATTCCTCGGCTGCCAGGACATCAGTCCATCTATCGTTTAGCAGGTCTTGATCAGCTTGAAGCTGCTGCTGCTTCTTTTTCAGGCTCCTTGTAGTGGCTATTAGCTGGCGCTTAAAGCGCTCCTATTCAAGGGGTTCCTCAGGCATGATAAAATCCTCGTTGCCGAGGGTCACCTCCTCCTCCTCAGAGAGCGGAGAGTAATTACTGTCCTCCGAGTCTTCGTTTATGGCCTGTTCGTCGGGGCTAACTTGCCCGTCCTCCCGTTCGTCCTGTTCGGAGGTTGCTGCAACGGGGTCTTCATTATCTTCGGGACCGTCTGGAGTGTTATCTTCTCCTGTGGCGGTGTTGCTGTCTTTGCTGCGGCATGATTTAGAGCGGCGCCGCTGATGCCGGCGCTTTGGTTGTGTCCCAGGAGGTTTATCCTCAACTGGATCTTCCGTGTGACCGCCACTATTCTCTTTTGGTGTATCCACCATGTATACGTCGTACGAGGAAGTGGCCGTCCAACGTCCGGTAAACGACGGATTTTGGGCCTCTTCTTCTCCTGCATCATCGTCCATGTCGTCGATGTCTTCAGAGCCGTAATCGAGCGTGTCGCTTAAGTCCTCGACAGTGGCTATGAAGTGGGCGGTGGGTGGGAAACGAAACTCCCCGTCATCAGCCTCCAGTTCAAACCGGATATAATTCGGCTGTGAGTCCCCCGCTAAGGATAGATTTTTTTACTGTGTTTAGCACATCGCCCAAGGGCGAGTGTCGGAAGATGTCCGCGGAGCTGAATTCGACGATTGATGACCGATCGAGCTCGACGCATGTGGACGCACATAATTCGGAATCTGTAGCCGGAGACGAGTCCGGGGCTCCGATGACACAGACTCCACTCGAGGTTGGGTCTGTGTGCGGCTCCGACACCGCTGGGACTGCGACATCCGTGGCGGGATTGAGCTTCCCGTCGCCGGACGGCATGATCTGCTCCGGATCTAAGGCTAGAGCAGTTATATGTGCTATCTCCTGGGTGTGGTCCAATGACAGATTTATGTCATGTTCATGGTGGTGGCAGGGAGCGGCTGCCGCAGTCTCGAATCCGTCGAACATCAAGTCTCCGCGGATGTCCGCGACGTAGTTCAAGCTTCCAAATCTGACCTGGTGGCCAGGGGCGTAGCTTTCGATCTGCTACAGATGGCCAAGCGAGTGGGCCCGTGGTGGAAAGCCGCCGAATACGAAGATATGTCCGGGGAGGAAGACTTCCCCTTGGACAGCACCGTTGTAGATGATCGAAGGATCCATCAAACCTCTTGATGACGGCACAGTGGAACTCTGAATGAAAGCACCAATGTCGGTGTCAAAACCGGCGGATCTCGGGTAGGGGGTCCCGAACTGTGCGTCTAGGATCGATGGTAACAGGAGACGGGGGACACAATGTTTACCCAGGTTCGGGCCCTCTCTATGGAGGTAATACCCTACTTCCTGCTTGACTGATCTTGATGAATACGAGTGTTACAAGAGTTGATCTACCACGAGATCGTAATGGCTAAAACCCTAGAAGTCTAGCCTATATGACTATGATTGTATATCTCTCGATCCGAACTAAGCCCTCCAGTTTATATAAACACTAGAGGGATCTAGGGTTACATCAGGTCGGTTATAGAGAAAGGAATCTTCATATTTGGTCGCCAAGCTTACCTTCTACGCCAAGGAGAGTCCCATCCGGACACGGGAGAGAGTCTTCGGTCTTCGTATATTCGCGGCCCATCAGTCCGGCCCATGTATAACAGGTCGGACGCCCGAGCACCCCTTAGTCCAGGACTCCCTCATCCATCATTAAAAGTGAGCTCCTCAAGCTGATCTAGGGTGGGGGATTGGAACCACTTGTCAAGCTTGGCTCGGTCATTCCGTTGGAACGGAACTTGCCCTTGCTAAGGCCTCTGGTTGGGCCATGGTGACTGCTGAGGATATGGGAGAACGCATCCAAGCTTTTGCGATAGCCATCATAGAGCTCGTGGGTGTCGATGAGGTCGAGAGGGGTGGAGTGCCATAGGGGGCGCCACCGTCGGGAAAGGACGGTTGTCCATGCCCCATATTTGATTGGGAGGAGGGAGATGATGACTATCAACATATCATCGGGGAGGTTGCTAATGAAGTCTAGGCCAGCTGGAGTCGCTTGCGGTTCTTGCTCAACCCGCCTCCGCTTGTTGGCAGACCCGTTCTCCACCTCCGGAGTCTCCTCGTCAGCGGCGCTTTCTGATAGAAGTGGGAGTACTGGGAATATTTAGTTAAAACAGGGCAAAAGAAAAGTGTATTGGTAACTAGAAGTTAGTAGGTAGGAATAGAGTAAGAAAATGGAATAACAATTGGTTGCTTAAATACTACACAATTCCTTTAATATTGCTGGGTAAGTAACACTTACTTCAAACAAAGTCTGGACGGATGATATCGTCGGGGAAGTAAGCATGTATCTCATGACCAGACTCTCTTATGTGCAGTGCAATTTTAGTGCCAGCTTTCAGTACATAAAACTTACAAATTTCTGTCCAAAGGCCCGTGGAAAAATAGGAGTGACCACATTCATCAAGTCTTACAGAAGCAACGATTGTAAATCCATGGTTTGTGTTCAGTATGACATCCTTGCAGTCTTGATTTATGTAAAGGGCAAGATTGTGTACTATAGATGATGTTGCATAGCAAGGGACGTGCTGCAGAAAATGGTAGGGTTGTTAAAGAATATGGTAACATGCAAATATGGGCGAAATTGAAAGAACTGTACAACAGTTGAAATCAAAGGACAAAAATCTATAATTAAATAGATAGGGTAACCATGATGTCATGGAAATATGAGATTAATCGAAAGAACAATACATCATTAATTTGCCTAATATAGAAAGAAGAGGAAAAAAAATCCCCTTTGACATATATGCTACATGTGGCACCTTTTATCCAAATGCAGCAATATATAGTATATGTTCAGGAAAGTAGGCCATGCCAACCGATGTAGGGTGAGATTGAACATACCGCACGCATCCTCAAGTCATCTGGTACGGTGAGATGGAACACCATGGATGTCTGGCCGAGGCCACAAAGTCCTGATGTGTCCGCGCACTGTACACTCTATGAATGAAAGAAAACCCTCAAATCAGCTCGAATAAAAATGAATTCATGGCGATTTCGACCGGGTGATTAAAGGAGGCAGATGAACTGGGATAAGAGATGAGACAATATCTCATTATATTAGTTACCTTGTTGTCCATGAGAAAAAACCCTCAATACGGCAGATTCCCCAATCGGGCAGAGCTGGGTCGATGGCGAGCAGCGTCGAGAAAGTCGATGGCGACATGCGGCGGCAAGTGGAAGTGGCAAAATGCGGTGGGGTTTGCCGGCATCCTGGCGGCGGCGACAGACGTCGAGCTAAGTGGTTGCCGCGGCGATAGGCGGTGCCATGCAGAGTCGTGGAGGAGCATGTGCAGGTGTGAATGGGGACCGGAGGGGGTGCCGGGCGGGGTGAGGGTTTTTGTGACATGGGGATGGTGACGGTTTTCTTTTTTTCCTTTTTGAATTGGGTGGTGAGGGTTTTCTTTTTTCCTTTTTGAATTGGGTGGTGAGGATTTTCTGTCCCACAAAGAGTTTCAGAGGCAACGATTTGCTAGAGCCAACCGTGTGTGATTGATGTAACTGGGAAAATGGAAGTCATTGCACACAGTTTCAATTTTGGAACATAACCATGTTTCAGGGTGGTTCCACTTTTCCTTCGTCGATTGAATCTGAAAGTTTTACCCACGCTAAACATTCACCCTAATATGCATAAAATTCCATCAACCGAACTGACTGCATCCATATCCCACATTTAGACATAGGTAAACATAGATTAAACATACTCAGACATAGATAATAAGTTGTACACAAGCATAGTTCAACCATATGTAGTTCAACCGTCATTAAGCATACTCAAGCACAATGATAATTAAGACACTACATAGCCATACATAGTTCAGTCCCACATTTCATCTCATTTGCCCGCACGATCGTGAAGCTTCTCTAGGTACTCGGCGTATGCGGCATGCGCCACCCTGCGAGAATACCTCTACCTGAAGGAGCCAACAGCTCGTCCTCTTACATGCGCCAGAACACTTTGATACACGTCATGAAGCTTGTGGTTGCAAAATGGGCATCGATAGCCCCCGTTCTAGGTCCTAATACTCTTCTTATGCATTCCTGCGTAAAGCTCCATGAGGATTTGCCTCCGGTACCTCCTCTGTCCATCTTCATCCTCGCTGTCGACATCATCAGATAGCACTTATACATATAGTAAAAAATGTGGCGTCAAATTTGGAATACAAACTAATCTCTAGCGAACATTTGGCAGTTGCCAAATATTGGCATCAGATCAATGTTTATATGCCGTAAAGTAGGATTAGAAATTTATGGCTATTTTTAGACATATCCAGAGATTATGGTTCGATTTTTAAGCACAATCGTCTATGTACAAACCAATCTTGAAAAAAATGGCACAAACATATATTTAGGTCAATCAAAATCAATTGTCATGACCTGGCTAGGAATTATTAGCACAAACACTAACCCTAGTTGGATTATTAGCAGAAATCATTTGCACAGATGAAACAACTAATCACTTATCATTTGTACCATTCAAACAATCAATACACTACACGGATCTAACAAAACTTACTCAGATTTCATGGATTGAGAGAACATAACCATAGGATTTCTATTCCAAAAAGGGGGAGGCACGAGTAACCAGAGAAACCCTAGGATGTATTTGACACATAAATGGGTATAGATGACTAAACGGTTCTCCGTCGTTGTTGGAGTCGTCGCCGGAGTCGGTGTGGACCTCCGGCTGTGGAAGCACGACACTGTCGACGATGTCAAGGTGCAGCGATACCTCGTCGGCGGCGACAACGACCTCTGTCTCTATCTTCACGCCATGCTTCGGTGCTTTTTGTAGCCCTGGCATCACCACTCCCTCCGATGGGGCAGTTCGGTGGCATCCTCATACACTGACGGCTTTGAGGACTGAGAGCGGCGTCGAAGATGCAGGCGGAGAGAGAGGATTGTGTGTGTGGCGAGGATGGGGGGTGCGGCCGCTCGGGCGCGCCATTAATACGGAGTAGTGGGAGAGAGGCGGCCGGCGGTCAAACCGCTGCCTCGCTCCCAGTGAGCCTGCGCACCGGACTGCTGGCATGCCTACCGTCATTTGACACAGCTACTCGCACGCCTCCCGATGACACTGCGCAGCGAGCACGCCTCCCGATGACAATGCACAGCGAGCATGCCTCCCGTCAATTCACACACCCGCACGCACGCCTCTCGGTCTGCCTGCGCGGCGGACTGCTCGCATGCGTCCCGTCAACTCACGCTTGCTCGCACGGCACACGGGGCGCATGGCGGCATGTATATTGTTTTTCTATTTTGATGATTAATGCCGCCACTTTATTGCTTAACCAAAGCACGTCACATATCCATTGTTGGTCTAACACCCACGGTTCGAATAAATAACCCCTTTGCGATATTGCATCCTAATTATTAATAATCTCCCGTTTGTAAGAAGATAAAGATTACATCAAAACTTGTCTAAAATTTGGCAAAAAGGTACAATACCACTGTGTATTGTGTCCATATGACAACACGATAAGTTTCATGAATTTCAAATAAGTTTTGGATGTAGTAGATTTTAAAAAGGGTTTTTTACATCTGTGCCCCTGGTTCCTTAGTTATACTCATTCATCCCGATGCTCTTAACTTTTGCTCACTTTTCCCCACTCCCTTGCTCGAAACCCTCACAAATGGGCAAACTAGATGTTGCCGTCGGGTCAATAGTTTGACCGTTAACTCTGACGAGTGGGGCCACGCTGGACTGTGTCGCCCGTTGGACTTGACAAGTGGGGCGGCCTTGGACGGTGGCGTTGTTCGACCGTTGGGCCGTGGTTTCGTTGGACTGTTGGGCTATTGCATGAAACGCATGCGCACGCCGCCACGACAGAAGCCTGCATTGCATGCACGACGTATCCAGCTAGCCTGCTATGCATGCACGCAGCTAGCCTGCCTGCATGCGCCGATGCGTGCTGACCGAGCCGCTTTCCTGCACGCCAGCCACCATGGGCGAAGCAATGGTTGCTGTAGCTGGTTCGCACCCAGCTAGCCAGCCTGCATGCGCCGATGCATGCCGCCATAATGCGCTGACTGAGCCGCTTTTGTTCACGCCAACCGCCACGGACGTAGGGATGTCCCTGCCTGCATGCGCTGATGCGTGTCTCCTCGATTTAGAACATCGTTTGATCCTTTTCGATACACTTGCATCTGCACCCGTTTTGCTACGACAAATAAATTGAACAATATTTTTTTATTATTTTGTCTTCACGCACTAGGTGGCTACATATCTTAATTCTTTGTGGCTTCCTCGACATGGTGGTGGCTTGTGTAGCTATGCATGCACTAGGTGCTTACGAACAAAGCGAGCTATCTCAAAAAACAATCAATAATTCAAAAAAGTACAAACTAGCAAGAACTTAATAATAGGATAGATAGAAAACTTAATAATAGAACTTAATAACATGACATAGATAGGGCCAATAAGCCCAGAGCACGATCATATAGTTCAATAACAACTTAATAACATAACATAGATTCAAAAAAAGAAAAAAGACAGAGGGTTCTAAACCCTAGCCGCCGCCTTCTCCACCATGCTCCTCCTCGCTCCTCCTCCAGCTCGCTCCTCCGTGCGCCCTTCACTGCTCCTGCGCGGTGTTGTCGATGGGGTATGGAAGAGAGTGCATGCGCGACACGATGGGGAAGATGTTGTTGCACTCCATGAAGATGTTGTGGGTGGTGAAAGTGATGAACTCACAGCCACACCAAAACACGCGGCCGAGGAGGTAGAAGGCATCGAAGGGGTTGGTGAAGTGGGCAAGGATAGCAACCACCACCCCGTTTTGGATGACCTCCTCAAGGCGGAATATCTTTGGAGATACCCGTGGGAGGTGGCGGTAGCCGGCCGCAAGGAAGAACTCGGTGAAGTCCATTGCGGTCCTCCACCTTGGTATCGCCCACACACGTAGTGTATGCTCAACGTACACGCCGGCAAGGAAGAGCCTCTCCGGCACGGTGGGTGAAAGTGATGACCCACAAGTATAGGGGATCTATCGTAGTCCTTTTGATAAGTATAGGGGATCTATCGTAGTCCTTTTGATAAGTAAGCGGTTTTCAACAAAGTATTCTCTGCAAGCACTGAAATTATCGGTTACAGATAGTTTTGTGATAAGGTAATTTGTAACGGGTAACAAGTAACAAGTGTAAATAAAGTGCAGCAAGATGGCCCAATCCTTTTTGTAGCAAAGGACAAGCCTGGACAAACTCTTATATAGAGAAAAGCGCTCCCGAGGACACATGGGAATTATCGTCAAGCTAGTTTTCATCACGCTCATATGATTCACGTTCGGTACTTTGATAATTTGATATGTGGGTGGACCGGTGCTTGGGTGCTGTCCTTACTTGGACAAGCATCCCACTTATGATTAACTCCTATTGCAAGCATCCGCAACTACAAAACAAGTATTAAGGTAAACCTAATCATAGCATGAAACATATGGATCCAAATCAGCCCCTTACGAAGCAACGCATAAACTAGGGTTTAAGCTTCTGTCACTCTAGCAACCCATCATCTACTTATTACTTCCCAATGCCTTCCTCTAGGCCCAAACAATGGTGAAGTGTCATGTAGTCGATGTTCACATAACACCACTAGAGGAAAGACAACATACATCTCATCAAAATATCGAACGAATACCAAATTCACATGACTACTTATAGCAAGACTTCTCCCATGTCCTCAGGAACAAACGTAACTACTCAAAAATCATATTCATGTTCATAATCAGAGGGGTATTAATATGCATATAGGATCTGAACATATGATCTTCCACCAAATAAACCAACTAGCATCAACTACAAGGAGTAATCAACACTACTAGCAATCCACAGGTACCAATCTGAGGCTTTGGGACAAAGATTGGATACAAGAGATGAACTAGGGTTTGAGATGAGATGGTGCTGGTGAAGATGTTGATGAAGATTGACCCCCTCCCGATGAGAGGATCGTTGGTGATGACGATGGCGATGATTTCCCCCTCCCGTAGGGAAGTTTCCCCGACAGAACAGCTCTGCCGGAGCCCTAGATTGGTTCCGCCAAGGTTCCGCCTCGTGGCGGCGGAGTTTCTTCCCGAAAGCTTGCTTATGATTTTTTCCAGGGTAAAAGACCTCATATAGCAGAAGATGGGCACCGGAGGCCTGCCAGGGGGCCCACGAGGCAGGGGCACGCCCAGGGGGGTAGGGCGCGCCCCCCACCCTCGTGGCCAGGGTGTGGGCCCCCTCTGGTATTTTCTTCGCTCGGTATTTTCTATTATTTCCAAAAATGACTTCCGTGGAGTTTCAGGACTTTTGGAGTTGTGCAGAATAGGTCTCTAATATTTGCTCCTTTTCCAGCCCAGAATTCCAGCTGCTGGCATTCTCCCTCTTCATGTAAACCTTGTAAAATAAGAGAGAATAGGCATAAGTATTGTGACATAACGTGTAATAATAGCCCATAATACAATAAATATCGATATAAAAGCATGATACAAAATGGACGTATCAACTCCCCCAAGCTTAGACCTCGTTTGTCCTCAAGCGGAAGCCGATAACGATAAATATGTCCACATGTTTAGAGATAGAGGTGTCGATAAAATAAAATACGGACATGAGGGCATCATGATCATTCTTATAACAGCAACATATATGGATATTGTCATATGATTTCTTATGCTCAAGTAATAATCTATTCACAATGTCAAGTATGAATCAGAAACTTCATTGAGAACTAACAAACTATAATCTCAGTCATTGAGGCAATTGCAATTTATCATAACATCAGAAAGAGTCAATATAAGAGCTTTTTAGCAAGTCCACATACTCAACTATCATTTAGTCTTTCACAATTGCTAACACTCATGCAATACTTATGGGTTTGGAGTTTTAATCGGACACGGAGAAAGATAGGGGCTTATAGTGTTGCCTCCCAACTTTTTACCTCAAGGGTAATGTCAACAATAATAGTTCATGCTAACTTACATCCAATTGGATATATATATATCAGGATCTTTCCAACACAATGTGCTTGCCAAAGGATAAAATGTAAAAAGGAAAGGTAAAGATCACCATGACTCTTGCATAAGGAATAAGACAAAAGTAAAAGATAGGCCCTTCGCAGAGGGAAGCAGAGGTTTTCATGCGCTTTCATGGTTGGATGCACGAAATCTTAATGCAAAAAACGTCACTTTATATTGCCACTTGTGATATGGACCTTTATTATGCAGTCCGTCGCTTTTATTTCTTCCACATCACAAGATCGTATAAAGCTTATTTTCTCCACACTAATAAATCATACATATTTAGAGAGCAATTTTTATTGCTTGCACCGATGACAACTTACTTGAAGGATCTTACTCAATCCATAGGTAGATATGGTGGACTCTCATGGCAAAACTGGGTTTAAGGGTATTTGGAAGCTCAAGTAGTATCTCTACTTGGTGCAAAGAATTGGCTAGCATGAGGGAGAAAGGCAAGCTCAACATGTTGGATGATCCATGACAATATACTTTATTTCGGATACAAGAAAACATAACCCATTACGTTGTCTTCCTTGTCCAACATCAACTCTTTAGCATGTCATATTTTAATGAGTGCTCACAATCATAAAAGATGTCCAAGATAGTATATTTATATGTGGAACCTCTCTTTCCTTATTACTTCCTATTAATTGCAACGATGACCAAAACTATGTTTGTCAACTCTCAACAACTTTTAATCATCATACTTTTATATCTGCAGTCATTACTCTCCATAAGATCGATATGATCTCTTTATTTCTTTTTATTCTTTCTCTTTCTTTTATTCCCTCAAGATCATAGCAAAATAATCAAGCCCTTGACTCAACACTAATCTTTATTATATATAGCTCACGGACTCGATTACATAGAAGGGATCATAAGGCAAAACTCAAAACTAAATCATACTAAAACTTTATTCTACTAGATCAAGATATCACCAAAAGGATCGAACTAATAAAAACGATAAAGGTAGGAGTGTGATGGTGATACGATACCGGAGCACGTCCCCCAAGCTTGGCAATTGTCACGGGGAGTGCCCATACCCATGTGATTATATCTCCTTTGCTGGTGAAGAAGATGGTGGTGATGATGGATAGTCGCACATCGAGCGTAAGAGATCCTCCAACT